>NW_019944093.1:89480-100890 GCF_002910315.2 Salvelinus sp. IW2-2015
GTTAACATCTGCTAACCATGTGTATGTGACCAATACAATTTGATTTTGATTTGATTTGAATCAAAACAAGACTAGTCAGAAACCTTCTCCAGGAGGATGGAGAGTACTGTTCTACATGATATGGCCTGTTTTCCAAATGGTCCCCTATTCCCTATACAGAACACTACTTTTGACCAGAGCCCTACGGGCCCCAAGGTTGCAGTCGTGGTTTAGGTCAGAGCAACCTCACACAGGATATTATGTATTATTAAGCCCTTAACCCAACAATACAGTTTTAAGAAAACAAGTGTTTAGCGAGTGTAGCGAAATGCTTGTGCTTCTAGTTCCGACCATGCAGTAATATCTAACAAGTAATCTAACCTAACAATTTCACAACAACTACCTTATACACACAAGTGTAAAGGGATGAAGAATATGTACATAAAAATATATGAATGAGTGATGGTACAGAACGGCATAGGCAAGATGCAGTAGATGGTATAGAGTACAGTATATACATATGAGATGAGTAATGTAGGGTATGTAAACATAAAGTGGCATAGTTTAAAGTGGCTAGTGATACATGTATTACATAAAGATGGCAAGATGCAGTAGTTGGTATAGAGTACAGTATATACATATACATGTGAGATGAGTAATATAGGGTATGTAAACATTATATTAAGTGGCATTGTTTAAAGTGGCTAGTGGTACATTTTTTTACATCAATTTTCCATTATTAAAGTGGCTGGAGTTGAGTCAGTATGTTGGCAGCAGCCACTCAATGTTAGTGGTGATTCGCACTGTGGTTGTCTGTGTCTATGTAGAAGCATTGAAGTTGAGTGCCCATCGTTTTCTAACTATAGTGAGGTTCTGCTGGTGTTGTGGTTTGGTTGCATGCCAGTCAGTCATCAGCATGGGTATGTTGAAGGCATGTGTGGAAACGTTTCTGTGAAAACTGAGATCATTTGTAATTGCAACAGAAGACATTTTGGGTGCGTCAAAAAGGGCATTACAGATTCTACCGACACTCTTTCAGAATATTTAGAGAACCATTCTTAGGTTTAATAGTCAATCCATATGTTTCAAAATACAGTCAACTATAGTAGAGATTGCAAGTAATTATTCCCAATAAATTAGTCGTAAAATGACATCTAAATACTAACTCTACCTTAATGAGTCCTAAAATAGGTTCTTTAGAGAGTTGAGTTGTTACTTTGAGATTCATGGCCAAGTTATGTTACGTTTCTTTTCTCCAGTTGAATGTTTATCTGTAATTAATATACATGTATACTGTTCAATCACTTTGAAAATGTTCTTCCGGCCTTTCGATACTGATGTCCCTGACTTCAGAAGTCATTGGGTGCGGACAGGAAGTGCTATACTGCCTGATTGACAAATTGAAATATTATTTTTAAATTATGACTGATATCCTCACAGGTATCTGAATATGATTAATTATCTCGCTGTGGAGATTTAAGTATATTTACAGCAATAGCAAGGTTATTAGGGGGGGTTGTATCTCACTAGACGGCTGCAAACACAGACGATGCCTTAAGACACAAATGCAAGAGTTCATTTTCCCGACGAGTATAAAGACCATCTCTTCAATAGTTAATTTAGTTTAAAGACCATCTCTTCAATAGTTAATTTAGTTTAAAGACCATCTCTTCAATAAGTTAATTTAGTTTAAAAGACCATCTCTTCAATAGTTAATTTAGTTTAAAGACCATCTCTTCAATAGTTAATTTAGTATAAAGACCATCTCTTCAATAGTTAATTTAGTTTAAAAGACCATCTCTTCAATATGTTAATTTAGTTATAAAGGACCATCTCTTCAATAGTTAAATTTAGTTTAAAGACATCTCTTCAATAGTTAATTTAGTTAAAGACCATTCTTCAAATAGTTTAATTTAGTTTAAAGACCATCTCTTCAATAGTTAATTTAGTTTAAAGACCATCTCTTCAATAGTTAATTTAGTTTAAAAGACCATCTCTTCAATAGTTAATATTAGTATAAAAGACCATCTCTTCAATAGTTTTTAGTTTAAAGACACATCTCTTCAATAGTTTAATTTTAGTTAAAAGACCATCTCTTCAATAGTTAATTTAGTTAAAGACCATCTCTTCAATAGTTAATTTAGTTTAAAGACCATCTCTTCAATAGTTAATTTAGTTATAAAGACCATCTCTTCAATAGTTAATTTAGTTTAAAGACCATCTCTTCAATAGTTAATTTAGTTTAAAGACATCTCTTCAATAGTTAATTTAGTTTAAAGACCATCTCTTCAATAGTTAATTTAGTTAAAGACCATTCTTTCAATATTAATTAGTATAAAGACCATCTCTTCAATAGTTAAGTTAGTTTAAAAAGACCATCTCTTCAATAGTTAATTTAGTTTAAAGACCATCTCTTCAATAGTAATTTAGTTTAAAGACCATCTCTTCAACAACCCACAAATATTTAATTTACCAGCTACTGTAAATATTATCTCTTTCTCCCCTGAAATAATATATTACTTACTACAGTAAATATCACCTCTTCTCCCCTGAAAGAGTTAATTTTCCAGTAGTGTAAATACAATATTTTCTCCTTTGAAATAGTTAATTTACCCACTTTTACCCACAGTAGTTAAAGACCATCCTTCTCCCTGAAATATAATAGCGAAACACGTCGCTCCAGGGTATTGACTCTCTGAGCCAGACCCTGTTAAAAAACAAGCATTAATACTCCTGTTCTCTCTCTAGAGGACCTCCAACTGCTGCATGGCCATTTTCACTCCCATTCTTGGAAAGGGACGGAATTAAATCTCTGCATTTCAATGACTAAATCAAAAAATGGAACCCTATTCCCTACATAGTGCACTACCTTTGACCAGAGCACATGGAACCCTATTCCCTACATAGTGCACTACCTTTGACCAGGGCCCATGGAACCCTATTCCCTACATAGTGCTCTACCTTTGACCAGGGCCCATGGAACCCTATTCCCTATATAGTACACGACCTTTGACCAGAGCCTAAAGTAGTGCACTATATAGGGGAATAGGGTTCCATTTGAGAAGAACACAATGTCAGTAGACATGGGCCACGTATAAGTAACACAAGTAACATGTGATTTCCTCCTTCACGTTGTATCAACACAGTGTTGGGCCCAGGGAGAGAGACATGTCAACCTGATGAATAGGGTCTTTACCTTTTAACGAATGAACCTTTCACCGATGTACTTAAGATAATGATGAAGACGAATGGAGTCTCTCTGTCTGTCTGGTGTAGCGTCATAAAGGTGTCCTGCACACAGCGGTCCACTATAATGTAATGCAATAGGTGCCAGAAAATGGTCCAAATGATGTCCGTTATGTTTTGGTGAGTGTGAGAAATGACATAGATACATCCTGACACATTCATAGATTCATTCAACTACATTAATACTGACAGTTGCCCTACAGATGGGTTCCATTTTATAGTTGTTGACAAGGGCCTTGAGAGTGGGGTTTTTGTTGGCACACAGTCAAATAGATTATCTTTTTCAACAGTATTTATTGTGGTATTGACAGTTTTGACAGGGAGACGTAAAATTAAAAAAATGTCGTGTCGAACTTTACAATTTTCATTAGACATTTATTTCAAAAATAGTTAATTCAATGTGAGATATTCGTAATGTTCTCAAGTGATGCTTCCTCTCCAGTTTTCATTGAATTTACAGCTTTTAATGGAAGAGTTTGTGTCAGTGTGACTCCATCTCTTGAAGACATTATGCTTTATGCTGTCATCTTACTGGCACCATGGGAGGCTTGGCATCCGGAGCAAGAGGACATTTTCCAAGAGACATTCAGGCGTAAATGGATTTCCTGGTGAAAGAGAGCAGAGTGAGGAGGGAAATATATCTGTATTAATAAAACACGATGAGCAAGAACAAGTTTAACTTTCAGGATTCTTTTGGCCTTTTTTTTAAAGCATCGCTCAGTCTGTGAAGATTTTTTTATTTTTTTAAAGAGTTCATTGTGAATGTTATATGTGAGTAATTCAATTCGGGTTTTTTAAATGGATTTCAGACTAAGCTTGTGTGAGTGAATATCTCCGTGTGGTAATCCGTGGAAGTATGCCTTCGCAGAAAGCTGAGGGCTTTGAGTCAGAATGCGAGGAGTCAGTCTCACTGAGTCCAAAACGACACCATATTCTTTCATTCCTGCACTAGTTTAGACCGAAGCACTCTGGGTACCGTTTGAGATGCAACCCTCCCAAAGGGAATCACTACAGATGCTCTCTGTCTAGATGTGATGCTGTTGGTCACAGTAACAGTTACATTATGAAAATATATAAAATAATGTACCTTTTCACAGTAAAGACTTAAGGGTCAGTATGTGTAAAATAATGTAGCTTTTCACAGTAAAGACTTAATGGTCAGTGTGTGTCAGGTGACATATTGCTACTGCCAGTAGTACGACAGGCTTATTTAACAAAATTGGCTAAGCATTGTCCGATTGCTTTTCATCCAATGGTCCAAAACACTTGTCACATGCTGGTGATTTCATTAATCAGATCTTGGTCGAACCTGTCATTACTCACTGCCATTAGCTTTGGGATGGTTGTCTCGCCCTGCATGTGTGTGAAAAGGTGATAGCATTTGTATGCGATGTGACTACATCAGTCACTTTGCCAGGATGACTGTGAATCAAAATGACACCTTAATCCCTATATACAGTGCACTACTATTGACTAGAGCCCTGGACACAAACTTTATCCACCATTAAATGATTTACAACAAATGTACGGTTCAGTAACTTCAAAATCAGGAACCTGTCACCAAGTTAGCTCAGAAGTTCATATCTCCCAGATAGCCCTCAGGGTTCAGAAGTTCATATCTCCCAGATAGCCCTCAGGGTTCAGAAGTTCATATCTCCCAGATAGGATAGCCCTCCAGGGTTAGAAAGTTCATATCTCCAGATAGCCCTCAGATGTTCATATCTCCCAGCATAGCCTACAGGGTTGAGATGTTAATATCTTCCCAGATAGCCCTCAGTGGTTCAGTGTTCATATCTCCCAGATGAGGCCTCAGCAGGGTTCGATGTTCATTATCTCCCTCAGATAGCCCTCAGGTTTCAGATGTTCAATATGCTCCCAGAAGCCCTCAGGTTCAGATGTTCATATCTCCCAGATGCCCTGCCAGCGGTTCACAGATTTCATGATCTCCCGATGCCTCAGGGTTTCAGAGTTTCAATATCTCCTAGATAAGCCTCAGGGTTCATATCTCCAGATAGCCCTCAGGGTTCATATCTTCCCGATAGCCCTCAGGGTTCAATATCTCCCAGATAGCCCTCAGGGTTTCAGAAATGTTCATATCTCCCAGAATTAGTCCTCAGGGTTCAGATGTTATCATATCTCCCAGATACCCTCAGGGTTCAATATTCCCCAGATAGCTCAGGTTCCATATCTCCCAGATACTCTCAGTGGTTCATATCTCCCAGATAGCCCTCAGGGTTCATATCTCCCAGATAGCCTCAGGGTTCATATTCTCCCAGATAGCCCCAGGGTTCATATCTCCCAGATAGCCTCCAGGGTTATAAATCTCCCAGATCGCCTCAGGGTTCATATCTCCCAGAATAGCCCTCAGGGTTCATATCTCCCAGACTAGCCCTCAGGGTTCATATCTCCCAGAATAGCCCCTCGGGTTCATATCTCCCAGAAATAGCCCTCAGGGTTCATATCTTCCCAATAGCCCTTCAGGGTTCATAATCTCCCAGATAGCCCCAGGGTCATATCTCCCAGATAGCCCTCAGGGTTCAGAAGTTCATATCTCCCAGATAGCCTCAAGGGTTCAGAAGTTCATATCTCCCCAGATAGCCCTCAGGGTTCAGAAGTTTCATATCTCCCAGATAGCCGCTCAGGGTTCAGATGTTCAAATATCTCCCGCAGATGCCCTCAGGGTCATATCTCCCAGCTAGCCTCCTCCAGGTTCATATCTCCCAGATGAAGCCTCAGGGTTCATATCTCCCAGATAGCCCTCAGGGTTCATATCTTCCAGATAGCCTCAGGGTCATATCTCCAGATAGCCCTCAGGTGTTGTCATATCTCCAGATAGCCTCCAGGGTTCAAGATCTTCTCCAATAGCCCTCAGGGCTCATATCTCCAGTTATAGCCCTTCAGGGTTTCAGAAGTTCATATCTCCCAGATAGCCCTAGGGTTCAGAAGTGTCATATCTCCCAGATTAGCCTCAGGGTTCATAATCTCCCAGAAATAGCCCTAGGGTTCAGATCCTCTCCAGATAGCCCTCCGGGTTCAGATAATACTTGGACAACAATTCATGGTGTCAGGTTTCATAATTCAACGTTTATCACTATAGTTATGGGTCATGTTCATCATGGTGCCAGGTTCCTCAATGGTGTCAGGTTTATCACGGTGCCACGTTCCTCAATTGGTGGGGGGTTTTCCCCAAGGTTTTTTTTTTTTTTTCCCCCTAATGGGTTTTTGTCAGGAGTTATAATTCAGTTAATCATATAGTTATGGTGTCACGGTTCATCCTGGTGCCAGGTTCCTCATGGTGTCAGGTTTTATCAATTCAAGTTTAATCATATAGTTAGGGTCAGGTTTTATCACGGTGCAGGTTCCTCATGTTTCGAGGTCCTCATGGTGGTCAGGTTTTAATAATTCAAGTTTATCATATAGTTATGGTGTCCTGTTCATACAGGTGCCAGGTTTCCTCAATGGTGTCGAGGTTTATCAACGGTGCCAGGTTCCTCATGGTGTCAGGGTTCCTCATGGTGTCAGGATTATAATTCAAGTTTATCAATATAGTTTATGGTGGTCAAGGTTTCATATGGTGCCAGGTTTCCCTCATGGTGTCAAGGTTTTATAATTCCAAGTTTATCAAATATAGTTATGGTGGGTCAGGTTTATCAAGCGGTGCAGGTTTCCTCATGGTGTCATGTTCCTCATGGTGGTCAGGATTATAATTTCAAAGTTTATCATATAGTATGGTGTCAGGTTATCACGGTGCCAGGTTTCCCATGAGTGTCAGTGGATTCCTCAATGGTGTCGGATTAATAATTCAAGTTTATTATAGTTATGGTGTCAATGTTCATCATGGTGCAGGTTCCCTCAATGGTGTCAAGGTTTATAATTCAAGTTTATCATATAGTTTATGGTGTCAGGTTTATCACGGTGTCAGGTGAATCATGGTGTCAGTTCATCATGGTGCCAGGTTTCATGCATGTGTCAGGTTCATCATGGAGTCAGGTTCAAATCACGGTGGCCCAAGGTAAATCATGGTGCATGGGTTCATCATGGTACTGTCAGGTTCATCATGGTGTCAGCCATTAATGGGTCAGGTTCATCATGGTGGTCAGGTTTCATCATGGAGTCAGGTTCATCATGGTGGTCAGGTTCATCATGGGGTCAGGTTTCATCATGGTGGGTCAGGTCATTATGGTGTCAGGTTCATCAAATGGTGTCAGTCCATTATGGTGTCAGGTTCATCAAATGGTGTCAGGTCCATTATGGTGTCAGGTTTTCATTCATGGTGTAGTGTCCATTATGGTGTCAGGTTATCAATGGTTGTCAGTTTCATCATGGAGTCAGGTTTTTCATCAACGGTGCAGGTAAATTCATGGTGGTCCAGGTTCATCATGGTGTCAGGTTCATCATGGTGTCGGTCCTTTATGTGTCAGGTCATCATGGTGTCAAAGGGTTCCTTTTGGTGTCAGTTCATCATGGTGTCATGTTCTTATCATGGTGTCAGGTCCATTATTGGTGTCAGGTTCATCATGAGTGTCCAGGTTGAATTATGGTGTCATGTTCATCATGGAGTCAGGATTTATTATGGTGTCAAATGTTATCATGGTGTCAGGTTCATTCATATAGTTATGGTGTCAGGTTTAATTAGGTGTCATGTTTATCATGTGTCGAGGTTCATCATATAGTTATGGTGTCAGGTCCATTATGGTTCAGGTTATCATGGTGTCAGGTCATTATGGTGTCAGTGTTCATCATGGTGTCAGTTCATCATTGGTGTCAGGTTATCATGGAGTCAGGTTCATCACGGTAGCCAGGGATAAATCAATGGTGTTCAGGTTTCATCATGGTGTCAGGTTCATCTGGTGTCAAGGTCAATTATGGTGTCAGGTTTTCATCATGGTGTTCAGGTCCATTAATGGTGTCAGGTTCATACATGTGTCAGGTTTGATATGTGGTCATGGTTTATCAATGGTGTCAGGTCCATTATGGTGTCAGGTTCAATCATTGGTGTCCCCAGTTTTATTATGGTGTCAAGGGGGGTGTTTATCAGGTGTCAGGTTCATCATATAGTTTATGGTGTCCATGTTTCAATGTGTCAGGTTTATCTGGTGTCAGGTTCATCATATAGTTATGGTGTCATGTTTATCATGGTGTCAGGTCCATTAAGGGTGTCAGGTTCATCATGGTGTCAGGTTTTATTATGGTTCATGTTTATCATGGTGTCAGGTTCATCATGTGTCAGGTATTCATCAAATGGTGTCAGGTTCATCATGGGGTCAGGTTATCAAATGGTGTCAGGTTCATCATATAGTTTATGTGTCATGTTTATCATGGTGTCAGGTTTTTATTATGGTGTCTAATTTATAATGGTGTCAGGTTATCAATGGTGTCAGGTTTAATATGGGTGTCACGTTTATTATAGGTGTCAGGTTCCATCATGATGTCAGGTTTATCATGGTTTGTCCAGGATCATCATGGTGTCAGGTTTATCATGGTGTCAGTTCATCATAGTGTAGGTTCATCATGGTGTCAGGTTCATCATGGTGTAGGTTTATCATGGTGTCAGTTTATCATGGTGTCAGGTTTATTCATGGTGTCCAGGTCATCAGGTGTCAGTTTTATTGTTCAGGTTTTAATATAAGTTATGGAAATGCTGAGAGATTAGCAAACATTTTCCAACTCAATAAGAGTCAAGTCATTTTTAGACTTCCGATATTCACTAGAATTTGTTGTTGTAAAGTTATCTCCAGTAAAATGATCTAATCCTGATGATTTTCCTATCGTAATTCTGAAAACAGTTCATTTATTTTTTTTTTTCAGCTCTTTTTCAGCTCTTGTTTTGATCTAAATGTCTGTCCAATGAATATCCAAGGAAGCATATCTGAGAAGACACTTGACTTTTCTGAACCTTACTAGGAGTAGTATATGGGTGAGAATCTGGTCAGGGGGACTGATATATTATTTAGGAGTAGATAATGGTGAGAATCTGTCAGGGGACTGATATCTATATTATAGGAGTAGATATGGTGAGAATCTGGTCAGGGGACTGATATCTTATTATAGGGAAGTAGATATGGGTGAGAATCTGGTCAGGGGGACTGATATCTTTATTTAGAGTAAGTATGGTGAGAATCTGGTCAGGGGACTGAATATCTTGACTCAAATATAACACCCTCAATGCCAGCGATTACGAAAATCTGTGTTTCTGATTCTAAGTTTCATCCAGTCTACATTACTCTGATTCTAGTTCATCCAACGTCTACATTAATCTGATTCTAGTTCATCCACGTCTAACATTACTCTGATTCTAGTTCATCCACGTCTACATTCACCTCCTGATTTCTAGTTCATCCACGTCTACCATTACTCTGATTCTTAGTTTCATCCACGTCTCATTACTCTGATTCTATGCATTTCCCGTCTACATTACTCCTGATTCTTAGTTCATCTACAGTCTAACATTACTCTGATCTATTCATCCACTTCTAGATTACGGACTAGACTGTCAAGTTCACGCTTACATGCTTCTCAGAGACTAGACTGTCCCATTTTACATTACTCACTTAATACTTTGTTTCCTTCCATGTTTTAACTGTTTTTAACCTGTTTTAACCTGTTTTGACCTGTTTTAACCTGTTTTAACCTGTTTTGACTACTGAGCCAACGAAGTCTGTATCATCTGACCCGTCCTTCGGGTGGTTTTTTTTCCCCTGTTTTACCCGTATTAATAGTTATTCTTGACCTTCCTTGTGTTCTGTTACCGTTAGATAGTTCATCTTGACCTTCCTTGTGTTCTGTTACCGTATAGATAGTCAATGAATTGACCTCCTTTGTGTTCTGTTACCCGTATTAATAAGTTATCTTGACTTTCCTGTGTCTGTTAACCGTATAGATAGTTTCATGCTTGAACCGTCCTTGTGGTTCTGTATACCGTATAGATAGTTTCAAATATTGACCTTCTTGTGTTCCTGTTACCGTATTCAGATAGTTCATATTGATCCTCCTTGTGTTTCTGTTACCGTATTAATAGTTCATGCTCTTGACCGTCCTTGTGTTTGTTAACCTAGTATTAGATAGTTCATCCTTGACCTCCTTGTGTTCTGTTACCCGTATTAGATAGTTCATCTTGACCGTGCCTTGTGTTTCTGTTACCGGTATTAGATAGTTTGCAGTTCTGAGACAGTATTTCTATTTCACTTCTCATGACGTTTGAAAATGTTTTACCTAATAAATTAAAGAGCATCATCGATCGAGATGGATCATGAAACATGAACAGTGAACTCAAAAAACAAGTGTGATCATTGACTGGAATAATGTGGCAAAATGTTTTTGACAGAAGTCTTTGACAAGGTAGCAGTAAGTCTCTCTTCTAGTTCATCAATCATGTCTTGTCATTGATATTTCATTTTACAACGTATTAATTCTAAATTGGCGTATGGTTGTCCAGTCAAGGAGAAAACATGATTGTAATTGCCTTGTAAAATGTATGACCTTTTTTTTAGAAGTAACCTGTAATGGCAATGAGAGACTCATTATACTGTCTGTGAGATGAAAAACAGTTATTTAGTGCATATCCCAAAGGGTAGACTACGTCCAAATCACACCCTATTTCCCTATGTGTGCCACTACTTTTGACCATGGCCGCACAATGGCCTCTGTTCAAAAGTAGAGCACTATATATGGGAATAGGGTGTCATTTGAGTTGACATAACTGTAGCTGGAGGGTTGAGAAAGATTTCTCTGGTAGCCAGAGATTTCCATTTAGATTACCTTTTAGCTTTAAACTGGCAAGAAGTTTCCTCTCTTCTCTCTCCTCTCTCTCCATCCGTATGTCTCTCGTCTCTCTCGTCTTCTCTCTCTCTCCTCTTCTCCTATACGTCACGCTGGTCCGCATTCTCTCTCTCTCTCTCTCTCTCTCTCTCTCTATCTCTCATCTCTCTCTCTCTCTCTCCTCTCTCTATCTCTCTCTCTCTCTCCTCTCTCTCTCTCCTCCCTGTCTCTATCTCATCTCTCTCTGTTCTCTGCTCTCTCTCTCTCTCCTCTCTTCTCTGCTCTCTTCTCTGTCTCTCCTGCTTCTCTCTCTCCTTCTCTCCTATCGTCTCTCTTCTCGCTCTCTATCATCTCTCTCTCTCTCTATCTGCTCTCCCTCTCTCTCTCTCTCTTATATCGCTCTCTCTCTCTCTCTCTCTGCGCTCTC
>NW_019944094.1:0-17905 GCF_002910315.2 Salvelinus sp. IW2-2015
CGACGAGATGCCAGTGGCATGTATGTGTGATGACACGAGGGCTGAGTTAGGCTTGGAAGTCTTTTGAGTCTACACTGCGTGTATGTACACAAATACCAAGGAGCAACCACCGCACTCGCTCCAAAGGCACTCATATGAACTGAAGGATATACAGGTGGAATAGAGTAGTAGTTCATTGAAGTATCCTCGGTCTTTCCCTTAGCGTGTATTTTATTATACTCTCTCAGTACAACGCTCAATATGGCTCCATGCTAGAACATGCCAAGATGCACACGAACAAGTGGGAATAGGTAATTACACTAGGAATGTCAAAGAGGGATATGCTCACACGGCTCTCCCCCCAATTTGGTTTTTGAGATATGTGAGAGTATGTAGTAGATGTGAGAAGCCATGAGCGGAAGAGAGAAGGATAGATTAATGGGATATATGAAAGTATAATCTTGCTGTAGCTCAGTTTGGGTTTTAACCATGCAATTTGTCCTGTATGGAGACACTAAATGTACGTCCAGAGAGAGGAATGCCTCGCATTCTCACAGGAGAAAGCAATCAGCGTGAGAGCGAGTGAAACAGCGCCCTCTGTCTCTCTACGTGTAGGAACAGATTAAACTATGGATGACGGTTGGGTCAGAGAACGAAGTATTACTATTTCTTTGCCACCCGCTCTATAGGTTGAATCGCAAAAGAAGACCAGCGAGCCATGGCTGGGTCTCCAATCAGTTGAGCATAAAAAGCGCGAGCGAACTGTAGGAGTAGATGCAAGAGACACGCACCAAAACAACACAACCTACACTCAAATATTCCACATTGGTAGAGAGCTAATACGTCATTGAATGTAGAAAAGCTTGAATTGCTGCCATCTCGTTCTTCGTCTCGCTTGTCCACTCCTACTTGTTTATTAGGCTTAGCACTAGACTGTGCTATGATAATTTCGAGTGTTCCTCTCTACAAATTAGGACCGCGTATGAGGATATGGTATGTATATGGGATGGAATATCAGTGTACTTTGACTGCTATTACTCTTTCAACTCTTTATGGCTCCTCGGTCACGCACAGGGCCACTGGAGATTTGAATGTAAATGAGTAAGTTCTTGTATGTCAACTTACTGGACTATAAAAAGGTCAAATAAAGTTAGTTCAGATGCCCTCTGACCTTTGGAGATGCGTGCGTAATTTCGCAATTTCTTACACACTGAGGTTGGTATGGCAACAGCTCGGCTCCGACCGGAGACAATGGCTATCGTAGCAAGAGGGAGTTATGCATATGGGCCCAGTTAACCATTCATAAAAACCCAGGTCGTGCAAAAGTTTCTGGCTCAATACACGGACAGGACCCTTCTAGCTACAATCCCTGGCAAGGTGTCAGAGCGCACCGCCCAGTAAAATCCATAGCGTATCCAACAAAACTCCGGAGCCGACAATCCGATTACATCGGAACTTGTTCTCTAATGGTTCAGAGGCGCTGATTACGGTAATTGTCTCGTACCGGACACCTAACGTCTAGGGCGCAATGAGGTGCTTCTAAACAAGCTATCCTAGACCCTAACGGCCAAGCTCATCATAGTCTAATCAAAATGGCTAACCCAGCCACACGCTTGGTATATGCACACCTTCGCACCCATTATATCCAGCCTTGCCTGCTAAAATATCTTTCTCACCTTGTGGCGGGAAATCTCAAACACAAAGAGCGCACAGGTTTATTAATAACCGGCTTTATCCCAGCAATGTTGGAGCACTAATTTACTTTCGACGAGCCGAGCTTCGGTTGCAAACGTCAGGCACAATGACACATTGTACTCTGAAACTACAATGGTAACTAAACCTGAATAATAAAAGCCCCACTATCTTTTTTAGAATATTTTACTGCTGCATCTCTAATTGATTTGTTCTTATATATAGCGCATTTGGGTGGGGTTTAAAAGGGCTTGTAACGAGTAATGTCATTTCGCACTTGTAGTGTTTCTCACCATCCGGTATTCTCTGCGGAAATAGGGGAAGCATAAATAGAAAGGATGATTGGATTTGGGCAGGGAGGGGGGGATAGTGACATAAGGGAGGGGACCTGGAGTGAAGTAGGAAGGCAGTGAAGGGTGATTTAGGTTGCTTATCTAGCCAAAGCCCGCGGGTTGTTTCTGTAATCTGAGAGAGTACCCTTCCCACTAGGCTAGGGAGGACGCTTTGTGGAGAGCTTCTTGAGGTAAACCGTGAGCCAAGCATTTTTAGGCCAGGTAGCCTAGGACAACAAAAAATAAAAGCCAAGTAACCAGCACAGTCTCGCACCTACGATGAGCAGATAGACACGGTTAGTAATCGTCACTGAAAGGAGGATGTGAGGATGGGAGACTCTAGGTGGTCTGTACTGATGCCAGAGGTGGCCGTGGATGCTCATGCTCCTGCTTTTTCCTGATCAGGATCCTTCGCCACTATTGCGAAGTGAACATCGAGACACACAACAGGGAGCACCGCCCTCTCAGCAACACCAATATGGACTTGCTCAGCATCAACTTGAGAGAGAAAACTAATAAGGTGGTGGATTGGAGTAGAATAAATTTGTTGAGAGGTAGTTTGTGTAAGTTATATGACCACATCCGATCAATTTACACAAGACTACACAGGCAGAGCGCATGTTAAATTGATTTCCCGACACAGAGTGAAATTGTGCTGAGCACACACTAACACGCATCTAGGAGGCAGCTCATTGTTTCTTTGCTACGCTTGCGGTAAGCTCTCTGTGGTCTACTAAAATCAATAGTATTGTTTAGTGTCCCGAAAATGTCGGAAACATTAACTAGCTGACCATTCTAACAAGGACCCAGGTAACTGTCAGTTACACTCGGTACATCGACACTAACACTAACACCACTACACAACATTCCCGCATCACATCTAATAGGCTTAATCTTTTATGTATGGGCGGGCGGCTTTACCCCTTTTTTCTCCCAATTCCATGGTATGCAATTCGGTAGTTACAGTCTTGTCTATCACCATCACACACACCACACTCACCCGTACGGAGTCGTGAGTTACGGAGGTGAAACTTAGTTTATCAGAGCAGTGCGGATACCTCTCACGACTACATTCTACACAATTAGTCAAAACCCAAGCGGTTGACTATTGAAGCGGGTTAACTTTATATGAGCTACAGTCAACACAGATAATGGCGTCTTATTATAAACTCACGGCAAAGCCAGCTGCGACACGTAAGAATATCACTTCAATCGGAGAAGATAAGATTCATCACCTGTGTTCAGAGCATTTGTCATGCATGCACTAGCTCTTCTGTAAGTCCGTCCACTATAGGTATGTCTGGACGTAGGTCATTTGTGTGCTCGTCGATGGGATCATAGGGGACATTGACGCTAAGCTGTGTACAAGGTCGTCCTAAAACCTCTCGTCCTAAACGCGGACGATCGCAGGTGTGGCAAGTTGTAGGCACTACCACGCCCTGACTAGTTGGTTCTAGCTAGCTCGGACAGAGTGCACTGGAGTACTCGAGTATAAACCAGAATCTCTGTTGATGATGGACTTATACTAGACTAGTCTAGATCTAGCAGATGCGAGTGGAGACTCTATAAAGCACCAACGCTTGGAGCCATATCTTTAGGTGAAGGGTAGTCACTGGTTCGCCAACGTGATTTCCCACCGAGCGTACACGCACGAGGCAAGTTAGTACATAGTTAAATAGTCAGCTCTCTTCTCTCTTATTGCAGCTCCCTCAATTAGAGAGATGGTTAATGACTCATGGAGTTCTGCACTGATCCATGAAAAGCCCTCAGCTCCAGCCACGTGTGGATCCTGGGGCTAGCCTCATTGCTCGTGTGCAGAAGGACAATAGTTCAGAGTAGGGCTCTCCTTCATGTCTCTATCGTTCTCTCTTCTCCATCATCTCTGTCCCGACCCTTCTCTCTCAAGCCATTGCAAGGGTATCAAAGTAGCTGCCATAGACCAGGTGGTCGCCTCCTTCCTCTCCTGGAGCGCGCATTGAGGACTTATCAGATATTCGCTGTTCAGTTAGTGCAGCTCGGCTCGCTTGGTGTTGAGGGGTTCCTCAACATCCCAGGTCCAGGTGGTTGTCTCAATGGTCTCAGTCGCGTTCGCCCCACGGATGAGGGAGGCGGCCTAAACAGCAGGGGAGCAGGTGTTCCAAAAGGCTGCAATTGTTCCAGTAGGTTCTGCCTGTTTCCATGGCGGGGCTGCCCTATTGTTTTCCTAGTAGGTGCTGGCAATGTTCCAGTAAGCTGCATGTTCCCATAAAGAGCTGCCATGTCCCCAGTAAGCTGCCATGTCCCCAGCGGGCTGCCATGTTTAAAAGGTAACTGCCATGTCCCCAGTAAGCGCTGCCATGTTCCAGTAGGCTCCCGATGTCCAGTAACTGCCGGAGTGGTGCCAGTATCTGCTCATTGTCCCAGTAATGTCTGCCAATGTCCAGGTCGGTCTTGCCATGTTCCATTGCTGGCTGCATTGTGCCAGCGGCTGTTCATTGTTTCTATGCTGGCTCTGGCCATGTTCCTAGTTTAATGCTGCCATGTTCCAGTAGGTTTTTTTTTCACTGACAACAACATGTCAGAATAAAGCTGCCAATAAGATAATACACAGTAGGCTGCCAAGTGTGCCAGTTAAGCTGGCCATGTTTCAGTAGGGGCCCACGCCGCTGCCAGCTGTTCCAGTCCGGCCCCTGCCCATGTCCACGCAGCGCTGCCCATGCTTCCACACCCGCCGGCCCTGCCCCCACTGTCCCACGCCGCGCGCTGCCCCATGTTCGTCAGCGCTGCCATGCCGCTCTCCACGCTCGCCGCTGCCCACCTGCTCTCCCAGTACGGCTCCCCCGCCTCCATGTCCCACCGCCGCGCTCGCCCCCATCGCTCTCAGCCCGGACCTGCCCACTGTCTCACGCCGGCGCCTGCCCATGCTCTCCCAACGGCCTCTAAGCGCTGCCCACTGTCAGCCGCGCCGCCAATAGATCAAGACAAAAGAGTGGATGAGAATCCAAAATGAGGATATCCAAGCGGGAGAGACAGAACACATAGAATGCCCCAAAAAACGAGAAGGAAACCAATGACATGTATCACAAGCCATAGGCTAGACACAAATGAATTACCAGCGGGAATGCAATAGATCCAAGAAAAGGAATAGCCATGTTCACAGAGTAGGATGCAATAAGATTCACAGTAGGAAACATAGCCATGATAATCCAAGATAGGTCTGCAGTCCCAGACAGACTGCGCCGATGTACCAGTACGGATGCCATGTTCCAGTTAGGCTGCCATGTTTCCAGTAGGTCCCTGCGCCCATCGCTTCCAGTGGCCTCGCATGTCACGCTCACCAGCTGCCAGTCCCCCCTTCCACCCCGTAGCCTGTCTCATGGTTCTCTATGTAGGTTTTCTTGCTATTGTTTCTTCACGTTATGTTGTTTTTAAAAAGGTGGCGGGACTGCCAATGTTTCCAGTAGGCTGCCAGTGTGTGGTGGTGGCGAGGCGGGGAGGGCGAGGGGGGGCGCGCGGAGGGGTGCGGCGAGGCGGGGGCTGCGGCGGGGAGGTGTTCCAGCGGGCGTGCCTAATGTCCAGCGGGCCTGCCATGTAAAAGGATGTCCTTAAAACTTTCTGGCGCGGTAGATGAGGGGGCAGGAAGGAGCGTGATATTCAATAAAAAAAAAAAAACCCCCCCCGCCCCCCCCAAACCGTCTGGCTGGGCATGCCAAGTCCCCCGGTCTCCAGCGATGCTGGCGATAGAGCCATATTATATTAAAACACACTAGAGCTCCCCCCTCAATGATCAAACAGCCTGCGACCACATCGCTTCGCGCCCTTCTATACGGGAGGGCTCGTTGGGCCCGCAGCAATTTTAATGTTCTTTCTCTCTTTCCTTCTCTCATGGACTTCATCCGATGTTGCCCTTTACCAAACTGCACACAGCAGAACACTCCCCTCTTCTCTATGAAGTGCAATTAAGATACTATATATCAAGAGGAAGCAGTGAACAAAAGGCTCTGGGAAAGGACCGGTTTTTGTTTCCGCTATCACCGGGTCAGAGCTGTAGGCGGTCCCGCCGGACAGAGGGAGAGGGGAGGCGCGCGTGTCCGCCGCCTGAATATTGCCCAGCTGAAACAGACCCAATCAACGAACGCCGAAACTACGACCAACAGCTAATCGCACGGGGGGCCCAGCCACAAGAAAAATCGCGTCACATAAATGGAATGTGCCAGGGCACAACACTCCCCCCGCCGACTTCTTCAAACATAAGCTGCAAGAGCCGCTAACAACATGTTCGTTAAACATGGCTCTTAAGGAGCCACTTAACAGCATCATTCTCAAACAAGCTACTTGAGTCTTGGTCGCTATACTTGACAGTCATGTTGGTTAGAACATAGCTCCATGTCAAACAGTCAAAATCCAACTCTATTTGTCTGTCAATCTTTCAAGATCGAACCAGAAGCAGTACCAGGAAACAAGGCAGCGTAAGGAAGGAAGGTGAGTCATTTATTTACAATTACAATTGTGAAAGGTAGATCATATATCCAGATGGCGTAGCGGGCAGCGTGGTGAAGTAGATGAAAGGAAATAGGTGAATCCAATGTAGTAGCAGACCCTCCTTCTGTCAACCAAAGGCGGGAATGGAGGAATGATCCGGTTGAGTAACTGGAAGACAAAAAAACCGGAGGTAAGTTAAGGCAAGCAATACATAAATGAAAACAACAAAACAAATTCATCCAACTGGAGTCTGTCTCAAGGCACAACATACTCATTCATGGCAACGATCCGGCAGGGTAATGGAAGTACCAGTCAGAGCTTAAGTGCACAAGAGAGGTAGAGGATTGACGGGGAATGCAGAGAGGCACAGAACGCTGATCGGAGACTAGTTGTATATTCCTTTCTGAGACTTCCTGTATAGGTGCGTAATAAGACATGAGCTGCAGTGAGTTTGAGCACAAAGTGATCACCTCCACTGGATGACTATCAAATACGATCCTTCTCAAGGAATAACTTGAATCTCTATCGTCTTATCACAGAGTATCATGCTAGGATATGCAGTGAATATATACGAGATGAGAAAATTCACATCGCTATTGAATAACACGAGTTCTCATTTCCATGTGACCAGGAGTATCACACAGGCAACCCAGACTCAGGGTAGATACTGCGGGGACGATAACCGAAACTAGTACCGGGTAAGTCTCTCGCGCAGGCGGTATCGCACCAGTTCAGACCGGCACTCTTGATCAAGAAATACTGATCTAGGATCAGATGGTAAATACAATGTAATAATCCATTGTGCGACTAGTAGGGGTACGATCTGTGAAAGCGATAGGGAGTTGGGGAGGAAGGCAGTGAGATGTTTAGGTCTCATAGGAGACGTCTTGTGTGTTATGGCTCACGACCTATATGAATATGTTGCAGCGACGTGTGAGTCTAAAAAGTCTGAAAATGAGCTTAGTGAACGTGGCTCGTCCAATTCAGACAATCGATCTCGACTCTATTGGGACTCGCAGAGAGAGGTGTAACACAACTCCTCGTCGTGGGCATCCGATGATCCTTTCCCAGTCCCACTAGAAACTGTGGTACCCGGGGCACGACAGCACAAACGGGTTTAGATATAGCGGCTGAGATGTGGGCGAAGCCTTATAGTACATTATCTATGATCACAACTGTGGTAGCACAGGCGAGGTAGATGCGAAGAGGGTAAAGGATGCGCTATACTACGCCGTAGTAATTACACGCTCTGTGCTTGAGGACCACAAGTAGTGAAATGACGCGGCCCGAAAGAACGAGAGTCGTTAGTTTAGAGCAGGACGACTACACACGATCAGAGTAGAACCGATGGCGTAGGCAGGAGGGGTGGATCAGGACCCTGGAGCGCGAAGTGTAATTCAACAGAAGTAGCGAAATCTCTGAAGGATGGATCGAGATAAGCTACTGGGTGTTCTATTGAGTAGGATCACTCTCTGATGTTAAGGAGAAATAAGTTGGGATTCTCCTTCTTAGTGAGTGTATGCGATACTGGGCGAACTTGCACGTGCGTAGTACACCAACACACCACGCAGATATTTATGATTCTCTCGGCACTAAAAGTAACATGGATTCTCATCAATCGTAAAATTGTTATGGTGACTATCATCTGTGCGTTTTACTTTCCAGTTCCGTAGTTGCCGCTCAAAAGGAGTCCCACTGCGGGGGTGATGAGGAGCGATATAGGAACAACATGTAGAGCAGTACCACACACGTCGCGCAGAGACTTATTATCTCGCTCGCTATCCGCGTCGTGCGCAATGCTCGTAATCATTACTACACGCTGCGCAGGCCGAGAGGAGCTGTCTGGCCCTGGAATGCTAAGCAGAACAGTCAACCTCTTTTCTCAAATGGTTCCCGCTAGCAAGTGCATACATCTGGGTTCAGACGCGATCGGACAGATCCACTTCTCTATACAGCCCAAGGAACTGACAGTATCCTTCCACGTTCTACTATCGGTCTATCTATCGCTGGTGGGGTAATTGGTAAAAAACGTCTTGTGGCTCAAAGGCGTGAACAGAAGCTTTTATACCGTCTAGAGACGTTGTCTCTGGGCATAACAATACACGTAGAGAGAAAGCTCCAACTTGCTAGACCAAATGTGTGAGGAATTTTGGTTGACTCTCTCTGAAAGGGAAAAATGGATTCCATCAAGCAAGGGCATATTAGAGTGAGCGTCTTAGCGCGCTTGGCATAAGAATGGTCATCTATTAGGAAGGGGGACATCCCAGTGGCAATGAGGAAGGGTATTATTGAGAGAAACAATTATCTTCTGTGGCTTCATACTACAGTATTTATGCGCGAGTGTGTGTAGGAGGATAAAAGAATGAGAGGATGCCCTAGAGAATCAAACCCCTAACTTTACACTTCTTCACTCTTAGCCTGCTTGAACCATGCACTAAGAGAAGTGTATTTGTTCCTGCTTGGCATTAGCACTAAAATCAGAAGATTGATGATCACCGGCGCGGAAAGTACCTCAACACTCTTCACTCTCGAGTTTCCTTCACTCAGCGTGAGCGATCGTTACTCGCGAGATCATCTCGTTGTTGCTCATAGCATCCGAGCATTATTTTCAGTGCGTATGCCAGCTTTAATCTTGTCACAATGTTGCTTTGGCAACCCAACTTGCGGGGTTGGTCCAGCCGGTGATGCTCTTGGTGTGATGTCGTGCGGGACAGCGCTGTGATATGCGACCTTGAGGTAGGTTGTTCTGTATGCTGTCGGGTGTGTAGCTCATAGAGTTTAGCGCGGATGACCGGTCGGCACCCGGTAATGCCTTGCCTACTCACTACCATCTCCATCATGTCCGAAAATGTCACGCACTCGCGCACATGAAAAGTTGAATAGAAAAACTGAACTTTTGTCCTCGCTCCTTCTCTCTGATCAGAAAGAATGACATCGTCTCCATGCGCACGCCACACTTCACCATACGATGACATCGAGGGAGAGCTTTCAGCACTCTCGCACGCTCACTCCGAGATGTGCTGTCAGAAGAGAGTCAGAACTCCGATACATGTGAGTGGTCTGCTTTGTTTATAGTTATCTCTTATCGGTTGGGAGTAGACGGATACTGCTTGGGATATTCTTGAGAGGTCTTAAGACTCACAATGGCGTATATCTCGTATTACGGGATCACGTGGGTATAGTTCTAGGCGGACAGTATGTACAAGCATTTTGAAAGTGCTATTGTGGGCGTCGGTGTGTTGTAGTGGATGGTGTTGGTGTGGTGGAGAATTGATGATAGTGTCCTTGGTGGTGTGGGGTTGTTGATCTGTCTATAGTGTGGTCGTGGCAGCAATCTTTGATGGATAGTGGTCGACCACTTTTGCGCTAGTTGTTTCGCTCTGGTTGCCTCAGTGGCCGGGTTTCCGCTCAGATCCGTCTGTGTGCCTCTCTCGCGTTGCCTCTGTGTTGGTGGCTCCTCTCGGTGAAATGCCAGATGCTGCTAGTAGGTACTGGATCTACATTCGGTTGGCTCTGCCATGCCTCACGAGGTGTGGAGACCTCCTCGAGAACGGCCGGAAGAGAGTTACGCACCGGAGGATAAACCAAGTTTTCTAGTGTGTACTGTGCCAAAAGAGAGTGAGAAGAAGTGGCACATTTGTGGGGTCACCAATGTAGGAGAGCGAATTTGGAATTTCCATGCTCGCCATGTCGAGATAAGAGAGGAGTATCTGGTATGATACAAGGTACATCTGAATTCGTTGAATACGAACATTACTTAAAGAACGCACGGCCACGAGCCAACACATATTTGGACAGCTACACCAAGAGTAATGTACGTCTGCCTATATAATTCGGGATGGATCGTTCATACGATGTTAAGTAAGAGGGGGGTATCTGCGAAAGTTTCCTCACTCGTCGTTCTCGAAGAGATCTTTAGAGAGGAGTTAGAGTGCCGCTAGTGGATGTTCAGTGCGGAGTGACGGTGGCGTATCTCAAAGTTGTGGTGGCCAGACGCACTCCGCTTGTCTGTGTGCGTCTAGGAGAGTGTATTGGCCGAGATTTATTTTAGCTCTGATTGTGTGTAGATTTGTGTTATGCTATGCACCGCCACTTATTGTGTAACACTGTTTCCCGGTCAGTAATCTGCACACCCATGTGTACTCCTATAGGTATTTTCCACTATTCCACATCTATCAAGCCTCGTGTGAGGCATAACACAGTCTCTGAGAAATGACTTTCACCATTATACGCTAAGCGGACGTCCGGTATAAGCTCACGATTAGGTTATTATACGCATTGACTGACGGTAGATAGTACCGACTATGACTCCTCCAGTCGGACTAGTGACAGGATTGTTTTTGCTCGTTGCATTTTATGATTGCTTGTCTGTGAACCTACTACCAATACAATGGAGTTCCGAGTCTTCGATGTCTCTGTCTTCACGTTAACATCACCTATCGAATTCCGCACGTATCAACATTCGCGGGCACCAACACGGCACATGCTGAGGCAGAGCGATTCTGTTGATCATGGCTTACGGAGACGGGCACATCGCGCCAACAACTCCTAAGTTGCGATTCACGCTATTACTCCCTCTTGTCCACATCTAACTCGCTACGCCAGCACTCCGGGATACGAGAAGGTCTCGCACTCGAACACTCACGCAGTCGAATTGAGTGTCACTCCTCTTTCTCAGCAGCAGATATTCAAAGTAGGATCATTAATGAACAACGTTCTCTGCTTCACTGACTGAAACATCAGCGCTTTCTTTCCGCGCATAGGACGTCACCCCTCTGATACCCGATGTGTCCTGCGCTCGGGAGGCCAGCTTCGGGATCTTTTGAGAAAGATTGCGCACGAGAGGACGAAATCACGGAAGTATGAGGATTTTGGCATGTTGTGGAGGAGAACGAGATGTGTGGACGCGCGGAGGGTTGTTTATCTGACCTTATGAATTAACGACACGTCGATATGAACTGTGCACAATGTTATCATAACAAATAGCGCACAGCGCAAGACTAAACACAAAGCGCTACTATGTTCGGGATGTGCATCGCATTGGATCTGTTATAGAATCCTACGGAATCAACTTGATGTCGACCGATGTTTAAGATACATGTTGTTAGCGGCTCTTGCAGCTATGTTTGAGATGCATGTTGTGCCCTGCACATTCCATTATGTGGCGACTGGCTTGGTGCGATTAGCTGTTGGTGTAGTTTCGGCGTTGTTGATTGGGTCTGTTTACAGGGGAACATGGAGGTCTTCTCTTCCCGGGACCGCCTACAGCTCTGACCCCGTTGATAATGCGGAAAACAAAAACCGTCCTTTCCCAGAAGCTTTGCACTGCTTCCTCTGAAAGCACTATATTGCATCAATAAAAGGAGGGGATGGTTTCTCTTCATTTAACAACATCGATGGGAATCCATGAAAAGAAAAAAAAAGAACATTAAAATGCTGGAAGAGCCCGAAGCCACATTGTCCCAGGGCTTTGTTAGACATGACGGGGGACAGTTTAAAATAATGCCAATGGAGATGGTGGAGCCGGGACTTGGCATGCCAGCGCAGACGGGATGAACACTCTTTCTGATATTAGAGATATAGTTTTTAAGACATCCTTTTACATGCAGCCCGCTGACATGGCAGCCCGTGGAACATGGCAGCCCGCTGGGACATTGCTGTCAATGCACCTATCTGGAACATGGCAGCCACTGGACATGGCAGCCTTCTGGAACATGGGCAGCCTGACTGGAAACATGGCAGCTTACTGGAGACATGGCAGCCCCACTGGAAATGGCACTTACTGGAACATGGCAGCCTACTGGAACATGGCATCCTACTGGGAACATGGCAGTTTCTGGGACATGGCAGCCTACTGGAACATGGCAGCTACTGGACAACATGGCAGCCTTACTGGAACTGGCAGCCTTCTGGAACATGCAGCCCGCTGGAACATGGCAGCCAGCTGGAACCATGGCAGCCCGCTGGGACATGGCTGCCCGCTGGAACATGGCAGCATACTGGACATGGCAGCTGCTGGGACATGGCAGCCCCTACTTGAACATGGCAGCCCGCTGGAACACTGGCAGTCCGGAACTGGACATGCAGCCGCGCTGGGACATGGCAGCCTACTGGAACATGGCAGCCTCACTGGACATGGCAGCCCTACTGGAATGGCAGCCCGCTGGGACATGGCCAGCCCGCTGGAACATGGCAGCCTGCCTGGACATGGCCGCCTACTGGAACATGGCAGCCTACTGAAACATGGCAGCTTACTGGCACATGGCAGCCTACTGGGAACATGGCAAGCTTACTGGGGACATGGCAGCCTACTGGAACATGCAGCTTACTGGAACATGGCAGCCCGCTGGAAACATGGCAGCCCGCTGGCACTGCTGGGGCAGCCCGCTGGAACATGGCAGCCCGCTGGGGACATGGCAGCTTACTGTGACATGGCAGCCTTACTGGAACATGGCAGCTTAACTGGGACAAAGGAGCTACTGGAACATGGCAGCTTACTGGGGACAATGCAGCTTACTTTAACATGGCAGCCCGCTGGGACCATGGCAGCTTACTGGACATGGCAGCCTTCTGGAACATGGCAGCCTACTGGAACATTGCAGCCATACTGGAACATGCAGCACCGCTGGAACATGGCAGCCTACTGGAACATTGCAGCCTTCTGGAACATGGCAGCCCACTGGAACATGGCAGCCCACTGCGACCATGGAACAGCATACTGGAACATGGCAGCCCACTGGAACATGGCAGCCTACTGGGACATGGCACGCCCCACTGAACATGGCAGCCAACACTGGAACATGGCAGCCTAGCTAACTTAAACCTACTACTATAATTGTACACAGCTGTTAGCTACGTCACCCTACTAACTATAATGTACACAGCTGTTAGCTAACTTCACCCTACTACTATAATGTACACAGCTGTTAGCTAACTTCACCCTACTACTATAATGTACACAGCTGTTAGCTAACTCCACCCTACTACTATAATGTACACAGCTGGTCAGCCAACAAGAAACACAAATGACTCAATAAAACTACAAAGTAAACTAAAAGATCATAGTCCTTGAGGATTCTACTCCATTTGTATTAAAACCATATCTGTGTGACACTTTAAGTACCCTTTATAAACCGGTACTAAAAAGATACTTCCATGTGAAATGTTACCGATAACGGTGTGTGTGTGTGTGTGTGTGTGGTGTGTGTGTGGTGTGTGTGTGTGTGTGTGTGTGTGTGTGTGTGTGTGTGTGTGTGTGTGTGTGTGTTGTGTTGTTGTGTGTCCCCCTCCGTTGACATTTCACCCCGTGTTGTTTCAGTGATGCTGACATTAGCCGTGTGTCCGATTCACTCCGATGGAAACCCCTGACGGGAGACATGGAGGTGCCTGCTCGCCATCTCTCAACATGTCCCAACTCCTCTACCCTAATGCTATGAGGGGCATGCTGGTACCAACTCCACAGAGCCCTAGCCTAGTGGGAGAGAGGTACAGTCAACACCCGGCTTATCAGCACCTATCCACCCCTCCCTCCATCCCTCCCTTCATCCCTCCCTCCATCCCTCCCTCCACACCTCCCTCCATCTCGTACCCTCCAGCAGAAAGACACTGTCCATTAACCCAAGCTAAAACAAAATAATTTAAAAAAGGGTTGTTTAATTTTTTTTTTAGTTCCCTGAACGTTTCGACGGGAGGCTCCCAGGAATGTTCCCATGAAAACCTCCTCTTGTTTGTTTTGCCAGTAAATATTTGTGAATATCGAATATACCAGCGAAGGAAGAGCATCGTTAGCTGTTACACGYCGATGGAAAGGAAACACACTGATGTGATGATTCCTCCCTGTGTGACTGGGGTTCAGGATGCCATCCGTAATTGAGACTGTTGAGATATAATGCCAATGTGTCACTATTTAAAATGTTGAATCAAGAAGGTTGATCTTTTACTTTATTCAGTAAGCAGAACATAATTCATTCACTCTGTTTCCTGTCTACGGGCATAGTGGGAATGTACTGTATACAAACATATCACCATCATAGTGGGAATGAATACAAACATATCACCATCATAGTGGGAATGAATACAAACATATCACCATCATAGTGTGTTGTTTCTTCTCCTCGTTCCTATTAGCAACGAGCAGAATGTACTTCACCTCTTTAGCTTTTAACCTATGAGCATGACTCAATGATACACATTCCTCACACTTGCTGTTCAACCCAATGGGTACACAATTTCATTCTTTCCTTTTCTCTCTCTCTCTCTCTCTCTCTCTCTCTCTCTCTCAACCCATTGGGTATAACTCTTAATATGTAAATCTTACCCATGTTCTCTCATTTTGCATGTTACAGCAAAGCTATAATACCCTTGAGGCCTGTCTTCGGAACTCCTTTCACCCTAGTAGGGAGGGTTTCGATGCCCAGTAAAGGCCTACCTGTCATCAGCATCTAGATCCGAGGATCATTCCTTGGAGACGAGGCATATTCCCCTCAAACGATTTAATAAAACGTCCTATTGCATTCCGTCTTCGTCGTTCATTCGGGTTAAGCCTGTACTAACTTTATTGGSGGTCAATACTTGAGAACATTAGAAACAGTTTAAATTTAAACAGTTGTTCCCGGCTTAAAATGCCATATCAGCCATTTTTTTTWAATCATTGATTTACTTGCAATGTGKTAGAACGTTTACATTGTACCTGGTCCCACATTAGTACATAAAAAACATTGTGTTAATTTGTACATATAGTACAGAATTAATGAGAYACTGTGTTGCAACCAATCAGATAAACTGGTACACGTTAACCCTATTCTATCGACACCAGATGACAGTGATTATTTCCTGGAACAAAATGACCACATCAGCCTATCAAAAGATCTTAAACGTTATATGCACCAACCAATGGCATTTCTGTAAAATAGGTCAACCCTGTCCACCAGAGAGATATTTTATAAGGCACTGATGCATCCTGGACTATGCTACTAGCTGCTAGTACTAACGCTAAGACAACAATTTTCACGTTTTCGACCTATCACAGCCATAAAGATGCAGGAGGATTATTACACAACACGTACGTTTATATTCGTACGTTGTAAAAAATATATATATATATATATTAAAAGATGCTCGTGGTCTTGTCAAATAGCTGTAATTGACCCCTACTGCTATCACTAATTGGTGCTGTGTTCCACTAGGGCTGTAAATAAACCCAGAGACCGGAAGGTACGATGACTCTTGACTTCTACATCTCCGTCATGGGCAACGMTTTTTTTATTTGGGGAGAAAACGGCTCCACGTTTGGTCCTCAAGTCAAATAAGGCATAAAGTGACAAAGCAGACGATTATAGAAAAAGCGTAAAAACGTTTTTTTTTTTTWWARWACGTTATGAATGCTAGTGTAGCCTACACGTCTGTGTAATATAGCCTCGTGTAGCAAACTATTTTCTTATGTAGGCTACCTCTGATTTGTCTGATAACTTTTTCTATTTTGTGTGTAAATTGCCTGGATATATTCACTGCAGTATTAAGCCTAATAACATTGAGCTAATGAATTATGGGCTAATATCCGTGTGTTTCTAACGAGGCCTACACATCTCCAGGCTTTCTGTCGTCGTGGTTTTGTTGCGGAGTTATCCCCTTGCTTCTCCGCTGCCGCGGATATTCCTCAGATCTTGTGGAGGAAAAGACAGATTACAATAGTTTGTTGGACACTTGCCACTGGGCAAAAACTGGTTGAATCAACGTTGCMTGCACGTCATATCAACAAGTAAATACTATGTGATGATGTTGAATAAACGTAAGGGATTTTTGTTGCATAATCTCGATCTAGGCAGTTATTTGAGTGGTTATTTCATTTAGCCGACATCAACGCAGTTTACAGTCTARGGACAATCATTGTGTATTCAGCGTTCTATCACGTGCAAGTAAAGTAAATCAACGATTTGTATTGGCTGATTCGCATTTTGAGCCAGAGCAACTGTTTACATTTAAACTGTTTCTAATGTTCCCAAGTATTGACCCCCTATCTAATCGCCTTCCTGAAAAAAATGTAGTTGAACCACTTAGAAAATGTAATGTTAATGTTCAACTCTGCCTTGGATTTTTCATTCAACCATCAAAGCATATTTTAAGATATTCAATAATTGTAATAATTAAACCAGAGGTAGACTCTGAACCTCAGTAACCGATTAGAGCCWTCACCGTCTGACGTTTAGAAACAGGATTTAGCTGTGTTGCAAGGATCATGCCACAACTTGAAAACATTCATAGTCTCGCTGGTCCCAATCTAAGCAAAGCTGTGAGTACAAACACGGTACACAGGTGCACCCAACACCACTACATAACACATTTCATATCCCAAGGTCAACTTGGCTCAATCAATTCTGCATTTTTATTTTGCCAACTCCTAATTTCTGACTTTAAAGTGGCAGTGTAAACCTGCGTGAGGTGTGMCCAGTCGGTAAAGGGCACCGGTTGCTAAAACATATATTTATATGCAGCGTGTTGGATACCTGAGTTTGGCCTCAGCACCATAGCAGCATAGGAGACCACGTTGTATGACTGGTCGAACTCAGATGATTTGATGRGTGCGTTGTCAGTAAGACCTCAGGGGATATGAAGAAACCTCTAGTTTCCTGGATTCATGAATCTCAAGTACTTCAGATGCTTGTCGTTTGGCTCAGCTGGTAGAACATGGRATGTGCTATGCCAGGGTTGTGGGTTTYATTCCCATGAGGGGGGACCAGTATGAAAAAAAYTACCAAAATGTAAGTTGCTCTGGATAAAAGCATCCGCTAAAATATAAATGCAAAAAGCAGCATTGAATAATGGACAATATACTTCACTTGTCAGGAACCACTTTAAACCAGTCAGGGAGACCTTCCACAGTGATGAATCACTACAAGTAATGAGATTTCTCTTTTAGCTGTCAAACCAAACAGTGGATGGCTTTTATTGCTCTGTCGCAATTGAGCTGTTCTTCCATCTAATGTCATCCCTTTGTGTCCGTGTCGAAGAGTTAGTATTCTGTCTCCTGAAAAACCTTTTCAGCGTCTTCTTTTAATATCAAGCTGCTCTAACTCTAACTGGAGATCTGGTCCAAGCCGGTGTTTGTTTAATAACGTACCACATGTTCCCCCCCCCCCTTCACAACCTCCTGGCCACTAGTCCATCCACTCTCCATCAGGGAGCCTCCTTCATTAAACATGGAATGGAGACGTAATCTAGGGAAGTTGGCACTCGCAGGTTCTCCAAATAAAATATTGATCATTTTAGTATCAGATGAGGTTAAATCAACACGCATCCCTCGGTACAAATCATCCTTGTATAAAAAATGAGCGGTCTCGGGCCAGCTAGCTCACAGTCAACCTCCTCCTCACCTTGTAATGTCTGGCAGGCTTGGGAATGAAGAGAGGAATCAAAACCATACGTTTTTGGAGTGGTCAGAGATT
>NW_019944094.1:19112-26434 GCF_002910315.2 Salvelinus sp. IW2-2015
CCTCTGTGGTGACATGATGTCTATCAGCTTGTGGAAAGTACGGCTTGTATTAGGGTGTCTTATTGTAAAGTTATGGCTGTATGGGGGTCTTTTGTAAAGCAGACGGCTTGTATTAGGGTCTTATTGGTAAAGCACGGCTGTATTTAGGGTGTCTTATTGGTAAATAGCACGGCTGTAATTAGGTGTTCTTATATGTAAAGTATGGCTGTATTAGGGTGTCTTATTGTAAAGCACGGCTGTATTGTGTTTTATTTATTGTTTTATTTTATTACATGTTTTGTAACAGAAAGAACTGGTTCTTATTAACAGTGGAATTGAAATAAAGTGCCCACTTTTGTCAAGTCACATTAAGACAGCAGGACACACTGACGGTTGAAACTATAAAAGAAAGTCTTTGGAGAAAATGATTTCCGTCACTTAAATGTTTTTTAAATACTCCTGAGGCACGGAATGAATAGACATGCAGGCAGAGGCAGGAAACTCCTTGAACTCTGATGAAAGTAACTGTCACAGCAACAAAGGGCTCCTGACATGTCAAGATGATTTTGGATTTACAATGAAACCATTACATCAATTACCAGAATTATATAATTCGCTGTCAGAGAAATAGCTTTGAGCTTTTCAACTGCTAATCTTAACAAATGCGTTTGGGTCCATGTGCAATACCAACCCACCCAGTATGTGTTGGTCACAGTGGGCTGAAAGCCTCGTATTCAATCTCTCAGAAACACTTTGTATTGGTCAGGAGTCGAAGCAGCCTGGAGGGAGGAGGGAAGAGTCGATGTCCGTGAGGAAATCGCTGAGGTCATCGCGTTTATTTACAAGAAAACCCTGTGAGGTCATACTAGCGAACATTATAAACTTWWAAAAATATATATATGTTTTTAAAGTTTAAGCTTCAGCCAATAACAATTGTTGACGTAGTTGCACGTGATCAGAGGCTACATGTTAGCTGTATTTATTTGCTCAATCTGGTTTTGTCTTTTTTATATTTTAAATAGAATTTTCTTATATCAAAGCACTTTACCATAGCACTTATCTTTGCAACACTTAATCCCTTTATCCCTTGGGCGTTTTGGGGGACGTCCAATTATGTACTTATTTATTTATTTAATCCAGTTTGCCTTTTTACCATCAGCACTTTATCAATAATTATCTTCCTCCTGTTATTGAACTGTTGTGGGTGACCCCTCAGAGCTCGCTGCCTTTTCATGTTCTCCCACCCCCTCCAGACCGGTCGGATGTACAATATAGAAACAGGGCAGAAAGTTGCAATTGGCCCGTGCAACCCAAGGTTTGATACCAGTATAAACAGAAACCCTCTTAAACCAGAACCATAACCCTAAGCTTCATGTTCACATTCRGGCTCAACCCTAATCCTTTCTCTGTTAATCTTCCCTCATTGAATTTTATGTATTCACTTAGGCTTCAACCCTGTGACACTCATCTTTTCCTATTGAGRGCAATAGAGGCCAACAGTGTAGGTGTCATAATACCCATAAAACCTAGTGGTCAAGCAGGGAAATGGTTCCAATCATTTTTCCACCAGTCACTTTTTCCATAGGGGATTTTAGAAGCACTTACAATAGGGGCTGTGTTGTGTGTAGGCTTACCCTGGTGTGACGTTTTGATTACCGTGTAAATCTCTCTCGGCCAAGTTGACTTTTATCAAAACATACTCTCCGATTCAAAAATGCTAATTAGCGTCAAAGTAGACATCACGCAAAACTACAAATCCCTGCAGGCTCTCCTGCACATCATCTCTAGCTGACACCTTTGCTAACAGGTTCTGTGTCAATTTAAAACMTACACAAGACAGTTCACAGAATAGCCCATTTAAATTAATGTTGCTGATTTATTCATTACTACATTTAGCTAACATTAGATAGTTAATCCAGAGATTCTAACCTTTGCCTCGATTCGTCAGTCTCGTCCAGAGCATCATGGCCTTTGTAGTTCTTTATGATAGCCACATTAGCAGCTAATTAGTAAATACAGGTGAATATATGGATAAAAGTCACCTTGTCCAAGAGAGATTTACACTGTTATCAAAATGGCATGCCAGGTCGAGCCCTTCATGAAACACAGCCCGTATTTTAAGGATTTCCAAAATCCCCTGTGGGAAAAATGAATGGTGGAAAAACGATTGGAACCATTTGCCTGTTTGACCACTAGGTTTTATGGGTATTATGACTCATTCTGTGGTACTTCATGGAGCTAATCACAGACAAAATCCTAGAGGAAAACCTGGTTCAGTCTGCTCTCCACCAGACACTGGGAGATGAATTCACCTTTCAGCAGAACAATAACCTAAAACTGTGGCCAAGTTACAGTTTTGAATTAAATCTACTTAAAAATATAGGACAAGACCTGAAAATGGATGTCTAACAATGATCAACAAGCAATTTGACAGAGCTTGAAGAATTTTGAAAATAATAATGGGACAATATTGTACAATCCTGGTGTGGTAAGCTCTTAGAATCTTACCCAGAAAGCCTCACAGCTGTAATCGTTGCCAAAGGTGCTTCTACAAAGTATTAACTCAGGGATGTGAATACTTATGTAAATTAGATATTTTTATATTTATATTATTTTCAATCAAATTTGTCAAACTTTTAAAAAAAATACGTTTTCACTATGTCATTTTGGGTATGTTGTTTAGACGGGTGAGAGAAAATAAATSTATTTAATCCATTTTMAATTCAGTCTATAACACAACAAAATGTAGAATATGGCAGGCACCGTAAATGATCCATATGTTAGCTTTAGTAAAACCATATGGGGGTCAAACGTAGCGCACTTCATAGGGAATAGGATGCCATTTCAGAGACAGAGTACACAGATAGGAACATAACAGAGAAGCAGCCTGGGAAATGTCAACAAACAGTTACCTGTTCAACAGTACAGCTCCCGAGGTCACTCACTAAACAGGGCCGCTTTACAAACAGTTACAGTCACGTTGGTCTCAGGTCTCCCATAGCAGCATCCGGATAGCATATGAACTTTACTCAGTCACACAATGGCCCTGAGGACGGGCCCGAAGTAAGTCAATAAGTAGAACGCCCCACAGCGCTTAGGGGGAAGTGGTTTACACTGTAATGTTGAACACCAAAAGGTTATAGTTTGAAACAAACATRGTTAGCCAAACTGGCATGGTGAGAACTCAAGTCGGTAAGTATAGTAAACTTTAAAGAGTTGTCGATGGCCTACGCTCCCTGAGGAGAGATGGGGGCCTGAGGAGATAGTTAAGATGGGGGAAGTGATGTGTACTGTAATGTTAAACACCAACATGTTTCCTGCCTGGAAACCCAACTGTTGTTAGCGAGACTGGCATGCTAGGCATACCACTGTGAGAATTCATTCCAGTAAGTAAACTCAACTCAGTAAAACTACATTGCATGAATGAAATGTAGGAAGTCGTAGACAGACACAAGGGCAAGTTGAAACAGGGCTATGATTAAGGAGCTGGTTAGCCACATTGTAGAGAACACAAAATATACAGAGCACCGTGTATATATTAAATATGAAATTAAATATTGTGTAATTACCTTATGACTTTTACCAACCTGATGATATATATAAATATATAATTGCAGTTATTATGTGCCTTAAATGAGAACTGCAACTGCTGATAGGGCCTCGTTTTCTGGCTCCTCAACAAATGCTGGAGGCATGCACAGTGCAAACGTGAGTTGCTGGAGGCATGACAGAAGCCAGACGTGAGTTGCTGGCGGCATGACGCGAAGCCAGACGGTGAGTTGTGAGGGCCATGAGAAGTGCAAAGCCGTGGAGTTGCTGGAGGCATGAAGAAGCAGGTGAGTTTGCGGAGCCATGACAGAAGCCAAGCGTGAGTTGGGCTTGGGGGGGGGGGTGTGTGGTTTTGATTTGGGTGTGTCCTTGCCACATCAAGACACACTATCTCTCAGAACTTTGCCCGCTGTTAGCTTCCTTACGTAAAAAACAAATCCTGCAGGTTGAGTTCATAACGTACAGGCAGTGTAACGGTGAGATGCAGAGGAAGATTTTATTAAATTTATTCTTTATTATTCAGGGAAAAAACAAAGGGTCTCTCATTCAAGAGCGTGCCCTGATCACAGGAACACATGCAAACACAACTGACTTTGTAGCGTAGTCGTTTTGAATAGGTCAGTCGTTTGAATAGGTCATTCGTTTTGGAATAGGTCTCAGTTTTGAATAGGCGTCCGAAAGGTCAGTGCGTTCTTGAATTAGGTCTTTATTCGCAGCTTTTTAATAGGTCATCTTTTGAATAGTCAGCGTTTGAATAGGGTGCAGTCGTTTGAATAGTCAGTCGTTTTGAACTATCGTCGTTTTAGTTCTGTATTAGTCTCTTTTGAATAGTCAGTCGTTTTGAATAGGGTCAGTGTCGTTTTGAAATAGGTGCAGTCGCTAATTGAATAGGTCAGCGTTTTATAGTCGTTTGAATAGGTAGTCGTTTTTGGAATAGGTTCGTGCGTTTTGAATAGTCGTCGTTTGAATGAGGTCAGTCGTTTCGAATAGTTCAGTTCGTTTGAAATAGGTTCGTCGTTTTTAATAGGTCAGTCGTTTTTGAGGTCAGTTCGTTTGAATAGGTCAGTCGTTTGTGATGGCAGTGTTGTACGAAGCGGCCTCAACATGCCGACGAGTCCTAAAAACTACCCACTCACAATAAGCCTACAACCTAAGAACAACACAAATTAACACCACATCATCACACATCAACCACAAGTCACACACACACAAAACACACACACCATACCAAAGCACATCACAACACATTACACACACAGCCACCAACATACACACCACACACACCACACACACACACACACACACTACACAACACACTACAACAAACAACATGCACACACATAACCAACACCATACACATCACACACACCACATCAAACACACACACACAACACAATAACATACAACAACACATACCAAAACAACCACACACACACAACACACACTCAGCGACACACACATAACCACACACAACATAACAACACACACACACACCAACACACAACACACTCACCACCACCACAACAACATTGAAAACACACACATCACACACAACAACACACATACAACACACACTAACACACATAAACACATCCAATATAACACGACACACTCCACCATAACACAACCACATACACACCAATACACACACACATACACACACACATATAACATCCATACAGGTCATGCATTATTTCAGTCCATTCCTTAACCTCGACTTAACCGTTTGTATGCTGACCCGTTGTTACTAAATGTCTGTTGTTTTCCATCTCTCAGGTTAACCAGCTCCATTCTGTTTGCCTGGTGCAACACTGATACAGTTTAACATGGGCTATACGAACCACACTAGCTCCGTTACTCATAGTTTGTCGACATTGTTACATCTTTACTCGCATTATTGGTTAACCACAGTTACAGAACAGACAAAGTTACAGATTTATTCCAAACATGTATTATTTTGTTAAAGTTTACAGCCAAAGTATTTTGGTATAGCAAACATAAAACACATACGTTTACACTTCCTGGTAGCCTCCATCGCGAATAGTAAACAGACGGCTGCCGGTCAAACGCAGAGGTTATAGGGAAGGTGATGTCAGCACGTTCTGTGTAAACGTCACAGAAATAGTCTGTTTTAATACCTGTTTTCGTAATTAATTATGCCAGCGAAAGGGTTTTTCATAATTATTACGGTCTCGAAGTGTTGGATTTACAATACATGATCAAAAGTATATGGAGACCTGCTCGTCGAACATCTCATTCCAAAATCGACCCAGAATGGGCCCCAGGACAGACTTTGGGATAACCTGTTATAGACTAGTTGAACACCAATGCCATCCTCCTCTCTTTCATGTTGTTAAAAATGGTCCATGGCTCTGTCATACAGTATACTTTTAGTTTTTGTTGTCATAGGCTACTTAGCTAAAACGCTTGCTTGCCTAACTTCCTGGCATGGGCAACAATGAACCAGCTAAGTTAGCTAGCTAGTTAACGTTAGCCTACTAGGCTACAGCTCGGCTACATATTGAACTTCAATCGTCTCAGGCCAGTGGAACAACATATTCATTCGTGGTTAGATCAGAATCACCGTCATAATCATTGACCTGTACAGAGAATTACAGTAAGTAAAAACCACAAGTCCAAATCCCAATCTCCAGCCTTGGCTTAGGAAACGGCCAATTTAGCAAGCTAGCTACTGCAGGACATCAACACAAGCAGACCAGAAACAGACACGTTTAAAAAAATAAAAATATGATTTGATTGGTCTGAAGCTAAATCCAAACTGACCTCCCTTTGGGGGTTGTTTTGCTGCACCATGACAACCCATAGTTGAGCTCAGCTCAACACTGATTGGCTAGTTATTGTATAATTGTTTTATCAAGGGAGGTCAAATGCTTGCTGGCATCAATCAAATGTCCCCACAGACAGTGTGGTGAAGAAGGCGCAGCAGTGCCTCTTCTTCCTCAGGAGGCTGAAGAATTTTGGCGTGTCACCAAAAACACCCACAAACTTTTACAGATGCACAATCGAGAGCATCCTGTCGGGCTGTATCACCGCCTGGTACGGCAACTGCTCCGCCCACAACCGTAAGGCTCTCCAGAGGGTAGTGAGGTCTGCACAACGCATCACCGGGGGCAAACTACCTGCCCTCCAGGACACCTACACCACCCGATGTCACAGGAAGGCCAAAAAGATCATCAAGGCACACACCACCCGAGCACTGCCTGTTCACCCCGCTATCATCCAGAAGCGAGGTCAGTACAGGTGCATCAGAGCGGGGACCGAGAGACTGAAAAACAGCTTCTATCTCAAGGCCATCAGACTGTTAACAGTCATCACTAACATTGAGTGGCTGCTGCCAACATACTGACTCAACTCCAGCCAATTTAATAATGGAAAAATGTATGTATTAAATGTATCACTAGCCACTTTAAACAATGCCACTTTATATAATGTGTACATACCCTACATTACTCATCTCATATGTATATACTGTACTCTATACCATCTACTGCATCTTGCCTATGCCGTTCGGCCATCACTCATTCATATATTTTCATGTACATATTCTTATTCTCCCTTTACACTTGTGTGTATAAGGTAGTTGTCGTGAAATTGTTAGGTTAGATTATTTGTTAGATATTACTGCATGGTTGGAACTAGAAGCACAAGAATTTCGCTACACATCGCATTAACATCTGCTAACCATGTGTATGTGACATATTTTTTAAATGATTTGATTTCTGCTAAATCCTTCTCCCTCATGTCTCCTGATTCTGCCTCTTCGACTCTACCTG
>NW_019944094.1:31734-48843 GCF_002910315.2 Salvelinus sp. IW2-2015
TACGGCGGCAACATGTCATAATCTTTTGGTCCAGACAGCATCAGATACATGAGCTACACGTGCAGAGACAGAGGGGCGCGGTTTCCCTCGCCGGATGATTTCTCCGGTGAGATTCAGTCACTTGCGAATTGACGGAAAATTATGAAAACACAGAGAAAGACGAAAGACACTTTTTATATTTGAAATTTATTATTGATTAAATATTTTGGGAAGCCTGGCTTCCCTTGGCAACCATGACTACATGCTACTGTCAGCATCAAGCCTGTCTGTTCAGTCTGGACTTCATCACATCATCTTGCAAGTCGCCCTGTGCCGGCTCCATTACATTCAATTGCCAGTGAAAACAGGAGAAGGAAGAGAGGACATCCCTGTCTTGTGCCTCTTTCTGAGGCAAATTTCATCAGCTAATATTCGTGTATATTTTTTGCTTTAGGACATTTAGATCATATTTTTATTACATTTTATTATTTCAGCTGGAAAGGTGAACATTTCCAAAGCTTTGAATAGACGGTCGAAAGCCTTTTCGGCATCAACAGCCATTAATTTATAAATCTATATCTTATATATTTTATGGGCATATTGTATTAAACTTAAACATGTGTATTGTTTGTAAGTGTCTATTTTGAATAAATCCTGTTTGATTGATATGTATCAAGTCTGGTAAGACTTTCGCCATTCTATTGCTTTTAAGCTTCATTATTATTTTATTGTTACGATTTATTAAACTTATGGGTCTGTAATCAGCAGGGGACTGAAATAACTGTTTTGATACTGTCACGTTCTGACCTTAGTTCCTTTTTTATGTCTTTATTTTAGTTGGTCAGGGCGTGAGTTGGGGTGGGCATTTATGTTGTTTTTTCTATGTTTTGTTCTGTTGTTCTATTCTATGTGTTTGGCCTATTATGGTTCTCAATCAGAGGCAGGTGTCAGTCGTTGTTTCTGATTGGGAGCCATATTTAGGTAGCCTGTCTACTCTCCTCCCTTCACACATCCTATGATTCACACTGTCCCCTTTTCTCCCGGCCGGCTCGGCCCTCCCCTCCTGCTCCGTGGCTGAGTGACTGTTTGTGATCTTACAGAACAGGGCTGCAGGCAGCTGAGCGATAATGGAGGAAAACTAAACTTCTGGAGGACCTATCATCCTTTCACTCCCTCCTCTCTACCTTCTCTTCCTCTGTATCCACTGCTAAAGCAACATTCTACCAATCTAAATGTCAAGCTTCTGCCTCTAAACCTAGGAAACTCTTTTCCACCTTCTCCTCCCTCCTTAATCCTCCTTAATCCTCCACCCCCGCCTCCTCCTTCCTTCCTCTCTGCGGACGACTTTGTCAACCACTTTGAAAAAAACGTTGACGACATCCGCTACTCAATCAATCAGCCTATTGAGTCCACTGGTCCCACTCATTCACTCAGCCTATTGAGTCCACTGGTCCCACTCACACAGAACTACCCTACGCCTTGACCTCTTTCTCCCCTCTCTCTCCAGATGACAGACTGCGACTAGCGAAGTCTGGCCAGCCGACAACCTGCCCGCTCGATGTTAATGGGGGCCTGTTTGGCCCTCCTTTTCCTGTAGTCCACGATCACAAGCCTCAACAAGCCTCATGAAGATAGCCCGGTACTAGTTAAAAACATGTATGGCAGTAGTTTAGTGCCTAAGAACAAGGGGTTAAATATGTATTTAAAAAATATATAATTTCCTGATCTTTCTTGTATATCTAAATCTTTACTAACGACATGCCACTAACTTTGAGTAAAGCCAGTTTGTCTATGTATGTGGATGCCTCAACACTATACACGTCAGCTACTACAGCGACTGAAATGACTGCAACACTCAACAATGAGCTGCAATTAGTTTCAGAGTGGGTGGCAAGGACTAAGTTAGCCCTAAATATTTTAAAAACTAAAAGCATTGTATTTGGGACAAATCATTCACTAAATCCTAAACCTCAAATAAATCTTGTAATAAATAATGTGGCAATTGAGCAAGTTGAGGAGACTAAACTGCTTGGAGTAACCCTGGATTGTAAACTGTCATGGTCAAAACATATTGATACAACAGTAGCTKAGATGGGGAGAAGTCTGTCCATAATAAAGCCCTGCTCTYCCTTCTTAACAYCACTATCAACCAGGCAGGTCCTACAGGCCATAGTTTTGTCGCACCTTGACTACTGTTCAGTCGTGTGGACAGGTGCCAAAAAAAGCACTTAGGAAAATTGCAATTGGCTCAGAACAGGGCAGCACGGCTGGCCCTTGGATGTACACAGAGAGCTAATATTAATTATATGCATGTCAATCTCTCCTAGCTGAAAGTGGAGGAGAGATTGACTTCATCACTACTTGTATTTATGAGAGGTATTGACATGTTGAATGCACCCAGCTGTCTGTCTAAACTACTGGCACACAGCTCTGACACCCCTTCATACCCTACAAGACATGCCACAAGAGGTCTCTTCACAGTCCCCAAGTCCAGAACAGACTATGGGAGGCACACAGTACTACATAGAGCCATGACTACATGGAACTCTATTCCACATCAGGTAACTGATGCAGCAGTAGAATCAGATTTAAAAAACACCTTATGGAACAACGGGGACTGTGAAGCAACACAAACACATTTACACACACACACACACACACACACTATACATATCTATGAATTTAGTACTGTAGATATGTGGTAGTGGTGGAGTAGGGGCCTGAGGGCACACAGTGTGTTGTGAAATCTGTGAATGTATTGTAATGTTTTAAAATTGCCTTAATTTTGCTGGAACCCAGGAGTTGCTACTGCCAAGGAAGTTATGGGTATATAAAATACATACAAATACAAATAGGACAGGCACTTCCAAACAAACTTCCCTTATATAGATTTTTTGGATCTGTTTTTCCATGTATGAATCTGTTATTCAATGCGTTTCTACAGGCTAATAGTAGTAAGGCCAAATTCAATGGTATGACCGTCTTAAAACAAATCCATATGCTAGCTTAGTAGAATCAAGAATGAGTACTTATGAACATCTCCTGAAAGAGTTGGACATGGAAGAGCTTAAGCTTCCCTCCAACATGAAGCTGATCATGTGGAAACTTCCCTCCAAACTTTTAAAAATTGATATCTATAACATGTGACATTTTGGACAGAAGCCACCTGAGGTCTTCAAAAAGAGGCCGAAGTACTGCTGGATTCGTTGTATAGAGTCATTCAAGATCCTCTCTCCAACAAAATATGTTCAATGACTAAGACAGCAGCAGTCTCTAAACAGAAAGTCAGGTCCAAGAGCAGGGGAAGCAGCTTCGCCACTGCAGTCGCAGTAGTGGACAATGGCAATCCTTCAAGGATTCTTAAAGGAACAGACGTTCTGAAGGATCCTTAAAGGAACAGACGTTCTAAAGGATCCTTAAAGGAACAGACATTCTAAAGGATCCTTAAAGGAACAGACGTTCTAAAGGATCCTTAAAGGAAAAGATGTTTATAAAACAAGGCACTAACCCTTCTGATAATCCCAGTGTGTGTTTTGTGTTTTTGTGATAACATTATTTGGTGGACTGCCAACAGGTGAAGGCACAGCCACACAAAGCCGAAGTTGAGTTCCTAAAATCAAGAGGTCTTTGTTTTGGCTATCTGATGAGAGGACACTTAAGCAAATAATTCAAGAAAAGGTTGACCTGTCAGAGCTGTCAAAGAACACATCATCGTTGAAGGAAGAGAGAGATCTGAATCAGAGTTGAGTGGTGCAGCAGTAAAGCGGGAAGAGACTGTCAGCTCTTGTTTCACTGAAAGATGGTGAAGATACTGGGGCCGGTACAGATTGTCTATGCAAGTTTGTGTTAAACTATGCGTTTCTCAATTCTGGTAGCTCAGCAAACATTTTGAAACAGAGAGTCTCGTGAGGCWGCTGAAAGCTAAAGGCTGTGACAATGAAATTCTGCTACGCACAATGGGGCTGGAGAATCCTACCAAGAGCTTTGAGATATCTGGATTAGAGATTGGCAATGTGGAAGGCGGCACATTTCTTGCAATACCAAAGGTCTACACCCAGAATAAAAGCCCAGTGACGAGAGAGAACATTTTCACTCAGAAAGATRTCAAAAGTTGGCCATACCTGAAGGAGATTCAGTTGAAGGAAATTGACGTTGAACTCCCGATTGAAGAACATGCTCTAAAGGCAAATGAACCCTGGCAAATCATAAATAGCCAAGGCAACGGACCGTATGCACTGAAAAACACTATTTGGATGGGTGACGAACGGTCCACMTAACCCCCGTACCGTGACAGATGAATCTGGACATCCTACGGTGATGGCCAGCCGCATCTCAATGGCCGACCTGGGGGAACGTCTTGTGAATCAGTACAYCCATGACTTCCCTGGAAGAGAGTATGAAGGAAAAAATGGAGATGTCAGCTGAGGATTGCAAGTTCATGGAGATGGCATCAAGCTACATAAACCTCAAAGACCGTCACTACTACTTACCATTGCCCTTTTTCACAACAAAGATGTAGTCCTGCCAAACAACCACGACATGGCGGAGCAGCGGTTTCTAAATCTTATCAGGAAGTTCAAGAAAGACGAGGTTTTACGTAATATAGTACAAAGGCTTCATGGAAGAGGTAATAACAAAAAAAGTTACGCRGAGAAGGTACCACAAGAACAGCTCCTCCCAGAGAAAMGCAKGGCATGGTACATACCACACCATGGRGTTCACCATGAAGCACAWAGGAACAATACGAGTGGTGTTTAACTGCTCATCATCATATAAAGGCACAACTCAACAGTGAACTCCTTTAATAAGGACCTGACCTGGCAAACACGATAATCTGTGTCTTGCTAAGGTTTCGGCTAGAGCACATTGCCACGACGGCACACATCGAAAGAATGTTCCATCAAGCACCTCTCCATGAAGATGACCTAAACTTCCTGCGATTCCTATGGTGGCCAAATGGTGACACAAACACAACATTGGAGGAGTACAACAGAAGGACGGGTACATCTCTTCAGTGCTGTATCCTCTCCAAGTTGTGAAATCTTTACACTGCAGAAGACAACTATGAGAAGTACGATGAAGAGGTGATTGAAACAGTGACGTCTAACTTCTATTGTTGATGACTGCCTCTAATCAGTGGCCAAAAAAGAACAAGTCATAACTTTCATGTAAGACCTCAGAGATGTATGCTCTACGGGTGGGTTCAAGTTGACCAAGCGAGTCAGCAACAGCCTTGAACACAAAGCTAAGCAGATTAAAATAAAGCTGGACCTGGACAGAGAGAACCTGCCTGTTGAAAGAGCGCTTGGAATCCGATGGAACATTGAAGAGGTATTCTCTCAACTGTTAGCTCAGTTTACGATCCATTAAAGGCAAAYCAAATTCTTCAAGAGCTAKGCAATCTAAAGTGTGAATGGGARGAAGTCATCCCTGAACAACACTCCATTTCATGGCAGAGATGGCTCGCAGAACTGGACTAGCTGTCTAGATTCCAGATTGACCGGTTCATGAAGTCTGAGAACTTTGGTCAAGTCAAGACCGCACAGTTGCGAAGTGGTAGGCCACACAAGCTCACAGAAAAGGGACCGCCGAGTGCTGAAGCGCATAAAAACTCAGATCGTTGTGGAAGTACCTCAACCCCATCGAACAACCTTCGGGATGAGGCGATCATGAACGACAGACCAATCACAACTGTGACAAATGACCCTAATGATCTAGAACCRCTGACTCCGAACCATCTGCTTCATCTGAAAGCAAAGCAAGTCCATCAGGACTATTCCAGAAAGGGGGCCTATACTCACCYAGGAGATGGAAGTAAGTACAATATATCACCGACCTCTTCTGGAAGACACGGATAAGGGAGTATCTTCCACTTATGCAGGAATGCAACAAGTGGAACAAAACTAAGAGAAACTTCAGTCTGTGTGACCTCGTTGTCATCGTGGATGGACAGAGCCGCCAGAACTCTCGGCTGATGGGATGTGTGGAGAGCGCCCTTTCCGTTGTGGAAGTACCTCAAACTCACTCGAACCCATCGGGATGAGGGCGATCAATGGAACGACAGACCAATCTCACTTTCGGCAGGAATGCAACAAGTGGAACAAAACTAAAGAGAAACTTCAAGTCTGTGTGACCTCGTTGTCATCGTGGATGACAGAGCCCCAAGGAACTCTCGCTGATGGGGGCCTTTCAGGGACCGAAGACTATTGGCTTTGGAGAGCAATCAACTAGCCTGTACCCCGACACTGACTCGGTATCCGGGGCCCCTGTATATAGCCTCATTATTCTTATTGTGGTTTTTTTCTTATTACTTTTTATTTTATCTAACTGGTAAATATTTTCTCTTTGAACTGCACTGTTGGTTAAGGCTGTTAGTAAGCATTTCACGGTAAAGTCTACACTTGTTGTATTCGGCGCATGTGACAAATAAAATTTGATTTGATTTGATGGTTAAAGGCCAAGACCAATATCCCACACAGACCTATCAACAAACTAACTGAGTCTACAGAGTGACAGACCTTCTGAGACACACAGCTCCATATTTTAATCACCTCTGAACTCTTTAACTCTGATATTACTAGACTCTTGCCKTTTATGGGACCTTGTACTTTTATATATTCTGTAACTATGAACTGTAATACTTGCACTCGTGGTCTCAGTGCAATAGGCATAACTACAGTCCCTGGTTCGAATCCAGACTGTATCACATCCGGTTGTGAATGGGAGTCCCAAAGGGCTGTGCACAATTGGCCCAGGGTCGTCCGGGGTAGGCCGTCATTGTAAATAAGAATTCCTTCTTTACTGACTTGCCTCATTAAATAAAGTTTAAATAAAAGTAAATAAAATACTGCTATGGTATGTTTGCCTATTGGCTCTATTTGAATGATGAACCAATTGTTACGCATACAGTTACCAATCAGGGGCCTGTCTGTTGGAGCCGGTTAGCTGTATAGAACACAGGAAACATACAGAGCACCATGTCTATTGGGTATGAAATTAAATATGGTGTACCTACCTGGTGTACCTACCTCTGTATTTACCTACCTGGTGTACCTACCTGGTGTACCTACCTCTGTATTTACCTACCTGGTGTACCTACCTCTGTATTTACCTACCTGGTGTACCTACCTCTGTATTTACCTACCTGATGATTGACATATTATTTTGGTTATTATTTATTTTATCTTAGAATATGTCTCCCCCTCTTGCTCATTCATTGCACTGTGGCAAGTGTGCAGGTGTAGGATAAATGCAGGAAGTTGGGCCTTCTGTAGGTGGAGTCCTAGCGAGACGCAGGAAAGGTATAGTCATTTGACCATATCATGTCATTTCAGATAATCTTTCAGCTTTAAATTGATACTTTTTTTGTTAGATCTAAAAGGAAGATAAATCCTAATGTTTTTTGCCACCATCTTTTGCCGTTTGGCTTTTAAGGAACTTTTAATGTGAACTGTATGCATCGGAAACCACCCCGCATCGGGCGTGGGCAGTGGCTATGTTGGAATGGTAAAGAAGTCACTACAAAGAGCGTGTTCAGTACCAACCCATTGCCCTTCTCCTACCCTGCTCTCAGACTGAAAGGATACAATGGTGTAACTACACACATCTCAGCTGACATTGTGAAACCCGGGATTGTTTTGTGTTTGCTTGGCTAACCGCCGTATGAATACAGATGTTTCTCTAGAGGCTGGTAGGATCGCTTTCACATGAGGGTCAAATAAACACTAGGTCGGGTTGCCATTTGTCGACCTGTTGTCATAATACTGCCTTGATATCAGTCCTTACACAACCCATCATCCACCCTGATGATGGCTTGCTGCATCATTGGAAGTCCCTGACTGCAACTTTTCTCACCTTATCTCTTCCATGCCTTCATCGCTGTCAACAGTAATCTTAAACATTCTCTTAAAGCTACAATCTGGGATTCGTTTGTCAGCAAAACGATGGCAAGCCACTATAGGCTTACACCTGAGGGATGAGAGGAGATTTAAAAAACTTAATACATCTCGAATAAGTCTTCACTGTTGCCGCCTGCTACCGACCCCCTCAGCTCACCCAGCTGTGCCCTGGACACCATCGCTGTGAATTGATCGCCCCATCTAGCTTCAGGTTTGTTCTGTTAAGTTGACTAACTGGATTGATTACACACCGGCAGTCCTACAACTCCAAGCTTGATGCCCTCAATTCTTCACACAAATCATCAAGGCCAACCAGGTAACAACCCATCCCGTAACATGGCCAACTCCTAAATAAGACATCTATCCTGACCAAACCTGCCCTCCACAAAAATACAACTCTGCTGTCTTTCAATCAAGATCTCAGCGATCACCTGCCTCATTGGCCTGTATGCCGCCACGGCCGCCGGTCACACGCCACTCACCCTCATCACTGTCAAACGCTCCCTAAAACACTTCTGCGAGCAAGGCGCTTCTAAATCGACCTGGCCCGGGTAACCCTGGAAGGGATCTTGACCTCTGTCGTCAAGTTGAAGGATGCCGTGGTCATTTCTTTAAAAAGTTACTTTCCCTCAACGCATATTTAGACAGCATGCTCCGTTCAACAAAAATGCAGAACCCAAGAACACGATATAGCCTTGGTTCCAGCTCCAGAACCTGTACTGCCTCGACCAGCCACAAAAATCATCCTGTGGCGAACTTGCAATAGCATCGAAGAGCCCCCCGCGATATGCCAACTGTTCGGGAATCAGGGACCAAATACACGCAGTCAGTCAGGAAAAGCAAAGCCACTTCAAAGCAAGAAATTTCGCTATCCTGTAGCTGCTAAACTCCAAAAAGTTCTGGAATACTGTAAAGTCGATGGACGAACAAGAGCACTCCTCCCAGCTGCCCAACTGCCTGAGGCTAGTAACTCGGTCACCACGATAATCGTGATAATCGAAGCCTCCAAGCATTATCTCAATGGTGGCCATGCCTATCCTCTGCGACTCCAACTTGGCCCAGCCCCCGCCCCTGTGCCCCGCTGCTAACTCCGCCCAAGGCCTCCCCAGCTTCTCCTTTACCCAATCCAGATAGCAGATGTTCTGAAAGAGCTGGAAAACCTGGACCGCATACAAATCAGCTGGCTTGACACTCAATCTGGACCCCCTATTTCTGAAACTGTCCGCCGCCATTGTCCGCAACCCCCCTATTAAACCAGCCTGTTCCAACTCTCCTTCGTAATCATCTGAGATCGCCCCAAGGATTGGAAAAGCCTGCCGCGGTCATCCCCTCTTCAAAAGGGGGAAGACACCCTGGCCAAACTGTTAGCAGACCTATTATCCATCTGCTCCTGCCTATCTAAGGTCTCGAGCAGTCAACAAACACGATCACTGACCATCTCGAAATCCCACCCGTACCTTCTCCGCTTGCAATCCGGTTTCCGAGCCGGTCACATGGGTGCACCTCAGCCACGCTCAAGTATAAACGATATCATTAACCGCCATTCGATAAGACACTTACTGTGGGCACCGTTTCCATCGACCGCTTTTTGCGCCAGGCTTTACGACTCTGTCAATCACCATAATTCTTTCGGCAGACTCAGTAGCCTCGGTTTTTAATGAGCTGCTTGCCTGGGTTCACCAACATACTTGCCAGACAGAGTTTCATGTGTCAAATCGGAGGCATGTTGTCCGGTCCTCTGGCAGTCTCTTGGGGGTAACCACAGGGTTCAATTTCTCGGCGCCGCCCTCTTTCTCTGTATCTCACTCAATGATGTTGCTTTGCTGCGGGTGCGATTCCCTGATCACTCTACGCAGCGACACCATTCTATATACTTTCCGAGCCCTTCCTTTGGACCTGTTTGCTATCTGAACCTTTCCACGAGCTTCAATGCCATACAACACTCCCTTCCGTGGCCTCCACTGCTCATTAAACGCTAGTAAAACCAAGTGCATTCTTTTCAAAAACCGTTCGCTATGCCTGCACCCGGCACGCCCGACTCAGCCCATCACCACCCTGGACGGTTCCGACCTTAGAATATGTGACATCTATAAGTACCCTAGGTGTCTGGCTAGATCTGCAACCATCCTTCAGACTCATATCAATACATCTCCAATCCGAAAATCAAAATCAAGAATCGGCTTTCTATTCCGCAAACAAGCCTCCTCACTCACGCCCGCCAACTTACCCTAGTAAAACTGACTAATCCTCCGATCCTCCGACTTCGGCGATGTCATCTACAATAGCTTCCAATACTCTACTCAGCAACTGGATGCGCGAGTTATCACACGTGGATTCGTACTTTGTTACTAAAGCACTTATAACGACCCACGCACTGCGACCTGTACTGCCCTAGTCGGCTGCCTCGCTAGCATTGTTCGTCGTCCAAGACCACTGGTCCAAGGTCATCTACAAGGCTATGCTGGTAAGTGCGCTTTCATCAGTTCACTGGTCACGATGGCTCACCCACCCGCAGCACGCGCTCCAGCAGGTGTATCTCACTGATCATCCCCTAAAGCCAAAACTCTCATTTGGCACGCTCTTCCTTTCCAAGTTCTCTGCTGCTCGACTGGAACGAAATGGCAAAAATCTCTGAAAGTTGGAGACTTTATATCCCTCAACAACTTCTAAAAATCTGCTATCCGAGCAGCTAACCGATCGCTGCAGCTGTTAACATAGTCCCATCTGTAAGAACTACCCACCCAATTTACCTACCTCCCCCATAGCTGCCTTTATTATTTTACTTTTCTGCTCTTTTGCACAGAGTAAATCTCTTCTTGCAACATGATCATCTGATGATTTATCAACCCAGTGTTAATCTGCTAAAAAGTTGTACATTATTCCAGATTTATTGCTTACCTCATGCCTTTTTGCACAGCATTGTTATATAGATTCTCTTTTTTCCTACCATGTTGATGACTTGTTTTTATTGTTTTCCTTCCATGTGTAACTCTGTGTTGTCCTGTTCACACTGCTATGGCTTTAATCTTGGCCAGGTTCGCAGTTGCAAATGAGAACTTGTTCTCAACTAGCCTACCTGGTTAAATAAAGGTGAAATAAATAAAAATAAATAAAAGGCCAAATTTCAATGTATGACCATCATTAAAACAAATACATAATGCTAGCTTGTAGAAATCAAGAATGAGTATTATGAACACCCTGAAAAGAGTTGGACAGGAAGAGCTTAAGCCTTCCCCTCCCATACATGAAAGCCTGATCATGTGGAAACTTCCTCCAAATTTTAAAATTGATATCTATAACATGTGACATTTTGGACAGACGCCGCCTGAGGTCTCAAAAAGAGGCCGAAGTACTGCTGAATTCGTTTATAGAGTCCATTCAAGATCCTCTCTCCCACAAAATATGTTCAATGACTAAGAACAGCAGCAGTCTCTAAACAGAAAGTCAGGTCCAAGAGCAGGGGAAGCAGCTTCGGCCACTGCAGTCGCAGTAGTGGACAAATGGCAAATTCCTTCCGAGGATTCCTTAAGAACAGACTTCTGAAGATCCTTAAAAGGAAACAGACCGTTCTAAAAGGATCCTTAAAGAACAGAACCATTCAGAAGGATCCTTAAAAGGAAAACAGACGTTCTAAAGGATCCATTAAAAAGGAAACAGACGTTCTATAAAGATCCTTAAAGAACAGACGTTCTAAAGGATCCTTAAAGGAACAGACGTTCTAAAGGATCCCTTAAAGGAACAGACGTTTCTAAAGGATCCTTAAAGGTAAACAGACGTTCTAAAAGGATCCTTAAAGGAACAAGAACCATTCCTAAAAGATCTCTTAAAGGAACGACCGTTCTAAAGGTCTTAAAAGGAACAGACATTCCTAAAGGATCACCTTAAGGAACAGACGTTCTAAAGGATCCTTAAAGGAACAGTACGTTCTAAAGATCCTTAAAGACAGACATTCTTAAAGGATCCTTAAAGGAACAGACGTTCTAAAAGGATCCTTAAAGGAACAACATCCAAAGGATTCTTAAGGAAAATATGTTCTAAAACAAGGCAACTAACCCTATACTCTGATAATCCAGTGTGTGTTTTGTGTTTTTTGTGATAAAATTATTTGGTGGATTGCCAGCAGGTGAAGGCACAGTCCACAGCAAAGCCCGAAGTTGGAGTTCCTAAAATCAAGAGGTTCTTTGTTTTGGCTATCTGAATGAGAGGACACTTAAGCAAATAATTCAAGAAAAAGGTTGACCTGTCAGAGCTGTCAAGAACACATCATCGTTGAACGGAAGAGAGAGATCTGAATCAGAGTTTGAGTTGGTGCAGCAGTAAAGGCGGGACAGAGACTGTCAAGCCTTGTTTCACTGAAAGATGGTGAAGATACTGCGCCGGCGGTACAGATGTCTATGCAATCAGGTAATTGTGTTGCTAAACCTATGCGTTTTCTCATTCTGGTAAGCCTGTCACAAACATATTTTGAAACAGAGATGTCTCGTGAGGCTGCTGAAAGACTAAAGGCTGTTGACAATGAAATTCTGCTACGCAACAACTGGGGCGCTGGAGAATCCTACCAAGAGAGCTTTGAAGAGGGATATCTGGTTGAATTATAAGAGTTCTTCGCGCAGAATGTGGAAAGGCGGAACGACATTTTGCTTGATAGCCCCATGGTCTACACCCAGAATTAAAAGCCCAGTGACGAGAGGAGAAACACCTTTTCACATCAGAAAGATTCCAAAAAGTTGGCCATACCCTGAAAGGAGATTTCAGTTGAAGATGATTGCCACGTTTGACTCCCGATTGAGGGAAACATGCTTCTAAAGGCAAAATGAACCCTGGCAAATCAAAATAGCCAGGCAACGGACCGGTATGCACTGAAAAACAAAAAAAAAGAAACTATTTGGATGGGGACGAACGGTCCCACTAACCCCCGTACCGTGACAGTGAATTGGACATCCTACCGGTGATTGGCCAGCCGCATCTCAATGGCCGACCTGGTGGGAACGTCTTGTGAATCAGTCACAGCCATGACTTCCCTGGAAGAGAGTATTGAAGGAAAAAATGGAGATGTCAGCTTGAGGGATTCCAAGTTCACGAGATGCGATCTTAAACCATAAACCTCAAGACCGCACACTTACTTACTTACATTTGCCCTTTTTTCACAACAAAGATGTAGTCCCTGCGCAAAACAACCACGACCATGGCGGAGAGCGGTTGTTTCTAAATCTTATCGGAAGTTTCAAGAAAGAACGAGGTTATTAACGTATATAGTACAAAGGCTCGATGGAGATAAAGGAATTTAACAAAAAATGTTACCCTGAGAAAGTACGCACAAGACAAAGCTCCTCCCAAAGCACGACAAGTGCACGGCATGCGTACAGTAGCCACACCATGGGGTTCACCGATGAAGCAGGCACAAGGAACAATGACAGAGTGGTGTTTAACTGCCGCTCAATCCCACTTCATATAAAGGGCACAACTCAAACAGTCGAAGCTCCCTTTAATAAGGACATCGAAACTGGGCAAAACCGATAACTCTGTGTCTTGTAAGGTTTTCTCGGCTAGAGCCCACATTGCACGACGGCAACATCGAAAGAAATGTTCCATTCAAGCACCCTCTCCATTTGAAGAATGACCGTAAACTATCCTGCGATTGCCATATGGTGGGCCACATGGTGCACAGAAGTAAAACACACATGGAGGTACAAGCAGAAGAGACGGTACATCTCTTAGTTGCTGTATTTCCTCTCCAAGTTTGTTGAAACTTTTACACTGCAGGAAGACAACTATGAGGAAGTACGAATGAAGAGGTGATTGAAACTAGTGACGCGGTGCTAACTTCTATGTTTGATGACTGCCTCTAATCAGTGGCCAAAAAAGAACAATCATAACTTTCATGTAAACGACCTCAGAGATGTATGTCTACGGGTGGGGTTCAAGTTGAACCAATGCGAGTCAGCAACAGCCTTGAACACAAAGCTAAGCAGATTAAAATAAAGCTGGACCTGGACAGAAGAGAACCTGCCTGTTGAAAGAGCGTCTTGAATGCCGATGGAACATTGAAAGAGGTATTCTCTCAATGTTAGCTCAGTTACGATCCATTAGAAGGCAAAGCAAATTCTTCAAGAGATAAGCAATCTAAAGTGTGAATGGGACGAAGTCATCCCTGAACAAACACTCCATTTCATGGCAGAGATGGCTCGCAAGAACTGGACCTAGCTGTCCCTAGATCGCAGATTGACCGGTATCATGAAGTCTGAGAACTTTTGGTCAAGTCAAGACCGCACAGTTGCGAAGTGGTAGGGCCACACAAGCTTCACAGAAAAAGGACCGCCGATGCTGAAGCGCGATAAACAACTCAGAATCGTTGTGGAAGTACCTCAACCCCATCGAACAACCTTCGGGATTGAGGCCGATCATGAACGACAGAACCAATCAAAACTGTGGCTGATGACCCTATGATTGAACCTGACTCCGAACGCGCATCTGCTCATCTTGAAAGCAAAGCAAAGTCCATCAGGACTATTCCAGAAAAGGGGCTATACTCACCGAGGAGATGGAAGTAAGTTACAATATATCACCGACCTCCTTCTGGAAGACGCGAAAGGGAAGTATCTTCCACCTTATGCAGGAATGCAAAAGTGGACACAAACTAAGAGAAACTTCAGTCTGTGTGACCAATCGTTGTTACTCGACATGTGGATGACAGAGCCCAAGGAACTCTCGCGTGATGGGGTGTGTGGAGGCAGGCCCTTTTCGTTGTGGAAAGTACCTCAACCTCATCGAACACCATCGGGAATGAGGCGATCATGGAACGACAGACAATCTTCCACTTCGCAGGAATGCAACAAGTGGAGAACCAAAACCTAAGAGAAACTTCAAGTCTGTGTGACCTCAAAGTTTGTCATCGACAGTGGATCGACAAGAAGCACCCAATTCGGCTCTCGGCTGATGGGGGCCTCTTCAGGGACCAAGAAGGATATCGGCTGGAGCAATCTGAGATACGAGTACTTCGTCTGGATACCCGCTACACATGAACTTCGGGAGTACGTGGCCCCTGTTATAGCCTCATTTATTCCTTATTGTGGTGTATTGTTTGGCTTGTATTACTCACTTAATTATTGTTAGTCTATTAGGATAAATATATTATTCTTCTTACATTAAAACATAGAACAGGAGACTATCAAGACCAGTACTGTTGGATACTAAAAAAAGGGCTGTTAGTGAAAAGCACTTCTACGAAGTCTACACCATTGTATGTATTCGGACACTGGACATGTGACAACATACCACTCATTACAATTTTATTTGCTTTGCTTTGATTGATTATCAGCGAGAAGCTAAATAGGCCACACAGACAATATCCCAGGCAACAACTTAATCAACAACACTGAGGACTAGAGTTAACAGACGTGAAGACCTTCTGCAGAATGCCACGATACAACAAGCTTACCATATCATTTTAATCAGTCCACATCTGAAATCTTCTTATAACTCTGATATATCAACATAACTACGAAACCATTTATGGGACCACATATTTATACTAGTAGACAATCTGTAAACATTCGCCTAATATACTATGCCACTGCTGTGTCTCAGTGCAATATAGGGCATAGAACTACAGTCCCTGGTCGAATCCAGACCTGTATCAGCAATACCGTTGTGTAAATGCGGAGTCCAAAAGGGCCTGTGCACAAATTGGACACCAGGGTCGTCCGGGTATGGGCCGTCATTGGTTAAATAAGAGAATTTCTTTCTTATACGACTTGCCCTCGTTAAAACAAAGTTTAAATAAAATAAAATACTGCTGATGGTATTGTTTGCCCTATGGCTTGCTTTTTGAATGATTGAACCAATATGGTTACGCATACAGTTCCAAATCAGGGGGCCTGTCTGTTGGAGCGGTTAGCTGTATAGAACAACAGGAAAAACATACAGAGCACCATGTGCTATTGGGTATGAAATTAAATATGGTGTACCTACCTGGTGTACCTAGCCGTCTGTATTTACCGTACCTGGTGTAATCCTACTGGTGTACCTACTCTATTCTCCGAGGGTGTATTTACATACCGGTGTAAACTACTTGATCCATAGATACTGGTGTACGTATCACCAATCTGTATTTACCTACTGATGATTGACAAGTTATTTATTTATTATTGGGTTATTATTTATTTTTATCTGTGAGAAGATTAATGTCTCCCCCCTTTCGCTCATTGATTGCATCACTGTGCAAGTGTGCAAGGTGTAGATAAATGCAGGAAGTTGGGCGCTCTCCTGTAGGAGTGGAAGTGCCTAAGCATGCACGCAGGAAATGGTATAAGGTCATTTGATCCATCAGTATGTCATTTTCTAGAATAATCTTTCAGCTTTTAAATTTGATACTTTTTTTTGTTAGATCTCAAGGAGAAGTAAATCCTAATAGCTTTTTTGGGCACAATCTTTTACCCGTTTGGTTTTTTAAGGAACTTTTAATGTGAAACTGTATAGCAGTTTCGGAAAACCACCCATGGCCGCATCGGGCGTGGGCGAGTGGCTATGTTGGAATTGTTATGTGGTAAAGAAAGTCACTTAACAAAAGAGCGTGTTTCAGCTACCAACCATTTGCCCTTCTCCTACCCTGCCTCCTCAGACTGAAACGGATACAATGGTGTAAACTACACTACAGCACATCTCTAGAGCTTGACATTGTGAATACCCCGGGATTGTTTTGGTGTTTGCCTTGGCCTAACCTGCGTTATTGAAATACAGCTGTTCTCTCCTCTAGAGGGCTGGTAGGAATCGCTCTTCACATGAAAGGGTCAAATAAACACTAGGGCTCGGGTTCGCCATTTGTCGACCCGTTGGTCATATATAAATGCCTAGATATCAGTCCTTTACACGCAAGACCCATCATCACCTGATGATGGCTTGCTGCAATCATTGGGAAGTCCCTGACTGCAACTTTTCTAGTCGTAGACTTCCATGCCTCTACGCTGTCACACGTAATCTTAAACATTTTCTCTTAAAGCTACAATCTGGGATTCGTTTTTGTCAGCAAAAACGATGGAAGCCACCTATAGCTTACAGCCTGAAGGGACCGATCTCTTCTCTCTCTCTCCTCTCTCTCCTCTCTCTCTCTCTCACTCTCTCTCTCTCGTCATCTCTCTCTGTCTACTCTCTCTACTCTCTTCTCTCTCTCTCTCTCTCTCTCCTCTCTCTGCTCTCCTCTCTCTCTCTCTCTCTCTCTCTCTTCTCTCTGTCT
>NW_019944094.1:48868-61227 GCF_002910315.2 Salvelinus sp. IW2-2015
GGGGAATTCTCTCTCCTCTTCTCTCTCTCGTCTCTCTCTCTCTCTTCTCTCTCTCTCTTCTCTCTCTCTCTTCTCTCTCTCTCTCTCTCTCTATCTCTCCTACTCTCTCTCGTCTCTCTCTCTGCTCTCTCTCTCTCTCTCTCTCTCTCTCTCTCTCTCTCTCTCTCTCCTCTCTCTCTCTCTCTCTCTCTCTCTCTCTCTCTCTCTTCTCTCTCTCTCTCTCTCTCTTCTTTTCATGCGCCTTTTACATCTACCTCTCTCTCTCTTCTCTCTCTCTCTCTTTCTTCTCTCTCTCTTCTTCTTCGCTGTGGTAAACTAGGGCCAGTTAAATGCATTTCTGCACTTGGGTGGCTGATTCTGAATATGTTTCTTATGCAACAATTTTAAGCTTTCTCATTATTAATTCTGTTTGTGTTGTTGTACTAAACTTGACTGTTATACAATAAATAATGCACAAGACAGGATATCGGCGCAAACCCTAGCAATTACATTTGTTCCTTAATAAAAATATGGAACTGAAAGTTATGGAAGCACATATATATTATTCAACAAACTATACTTGTTAAATGATGAAAGATAGAATCATAATTTTCCCTCTCCAGCTCCAACTGAAGCCAAAAAAACACAACTTCAACACAAATCTTTTTTTTCTAATGCACTGCTGTTCAGTTCCCATTTCTACAACTGTTTAAATCAACAATCAATCCGTTCATTAAATATTACTAATCATTACGCTTTTTCACAGACACCATTTGATTGACATTCGCAGTAGAACAGGGACACACAACAACAACAAAAACCCTAACGAATGAAATAAGTCATGTCTGTATACTGTCATTCACATCGTAGATCACGGAGTTCGGCGTGTTCATTCTCCCATGATGGAAAATAAGGAGGAATGGGGTGACGGGACWTTAAAGCCACACTGTAACTTTCATTGACGGTCAGAAGTCTTCCGAGAATCACTCGTCAAACCACTGAGCTGGTTTTAGTCTTCTTGTCAGGGAGCGTTTCATGCCTTTCATCAGTACTTTCAATCTAGGTTTTCATCTGCACATCTTCCATTATTTTGAAAAAGTATACCAATGTTGAATGTCCAACGACACCTTTCCCCTTGAATTATTTTTTGAGTGTTATGAATAGCTCTCAGTGATCCGGCCTTTTCTGGAGGGAGACGTGCCAGGTTAACAGGTTAACAGGTTAACAGGTTAACAGGTTAACAGATTAACAGGTTAACAGGTTAACAGATTAACAGATTAACAGATTAACAGGTTAGCAGGTTAACATGCCTCATGTCCAACCCCAGACCAAGAATACACAGTAGACAGGGCTGGTACTAGCCTTTTGGGGACCCAAAGACAAATTGGATTGTGGGACATCCCACCTTGCTGCAAAACATTTTAGTGGCCCCCATCTTGATGGCGGTGAGAAAAAACATTGTTTTAAAGTTAATTTAATGTAATTCTACACATTTTGCCATGTGTCCTAGAGAGAAAAAAAATMCTATTTTATAGCAAATTTCCTGCAATTCTACCCATTTTGCCATGTTAGTATGATATCTGAATGAGAATTACTATCAAAATCAATGGGACCCCCCCTGGAGTTCAGGGCTCCTGGGCGCCGGTCTGTGTTCGGCCATGATTAGATAGCTGGCTAGACTAACTACCAATAAAACAAAATGACACGGTTAATTGTCAGCTAATTGAATAACTGACGTAACAAGAGACACTGCTGATGCACAAACCACATTTATAAATTGCACCTGGTGTACTCTACTATTCCTGCTCTCACCACTACCCCGAATGAGTCGTTTTTTTACAATTATAATAATGTGTTTTTTGGGTTTGGGGCTCCCTTAGCGGCCCGGGGGCCCTAAGCAATCGCCGGGMGCCCTGGGTAAAGCATTCAACATTCTTTTCCTCTTTGAGTCAATTGACTTTAATGATGTTTCTTGTTGGAATATGAGGTCTAACGGGTCAGTTGGAAACCAAGTTGTGATGTCATAACATCCCCTGACTTCCTTCCAGGTTTCATTGATTGATCTCTCAGATCGGCATCCTACTTTCTTGATCAAGAATAAGCGACAACAGTAAGTGCATATGGACATTGATATAAACTCTACATCCCAACATTTCAATAAATAGTATCCACACGAGTCGATCAGATAAGACATTGTTGCTCCTTTTGTTACTCAGATCGCCATGTTCTTCAGGGCTCTCACACGCTAGGCATCACATTTGTGTCCCGAACGGCACCCTATTCCCTATAGTGCACTGCTTTTGATCAGCAGGGAGCACTATTTAGGGAATAGGGTGTCTTTGGGACACACAGGTCCATTTCCTGGTTTATTCCCTCTATTTAAATGGTCCAGCGGGTCACTGAGCCAGTCTAATGGACACTCTTAGAAAGCACTCCCTCTCCCCCCCCCGCCCGCCGCTCTCCTTTGCAACTGGATCCTGACAGGAAGGAAGCAGCAACATGAGGATAACAACGAGCAGACCACAGGCTGTGAGGATTGGCATCAACAGCTCCAGACTGACTCTTAACACAGGGGCACCACATCAACTCCATCATCACGTTTTCTGCGCCGATAACACGGTTGTAGGCCTGATAACCAACAATGACGAGGTCACCATAGGGAGGAAGTGAACTGGAATTGTGGTGTCATGACAACAACCTCTCACTCAACGTCAGCAGAACAAAAGGAGTTGATTGATGACTTCAGGAAGCAGACAACGATTCATGCCCCAGATCCACATCAACGGCATTGCGGTAGAGAGTCACGAGTTTTAAGTTCTTCAACGACCACATCACTGAGGACTTGACATGGACCAACATCACCACCATTCTTGTCAAGAGGGGGCGACAGCGCCTACTTCCTGTTGAAGAAATTCAGCATGCCGCCCCGGGTCCTCTTCAAATACTACCGCTGCGTCATCGAGAGTGTCCTGACCGGTTGCATCACGGCCTGTACAGGAATCGCTCCGTCCACGACCGCAAGGCCCTCCAGCGGGTGGTGACGAGGCCCACAACATCACTGGACGTGCTCAGCTGTGGCGCCCCACGACCGTGGCCCTTCAGCTGTGGTGCAACGACCAGTACATCACTGGGACCGTGGCCCTTCAGCTGGTGGTGCAGACGGACCAGTACATCACTGGGACCGTGGCCCTTCAGCTGGTGGTGCAGACGGACCAGTACATCACTGGGACCTGGCCCTTCAGCTGGTGGTGCAGACGGACCAGTACATCACTGGGACCGTGGCCCTCCAGCGGGTGGTGAAGACGGACCAGTAACATCAGTGGGACCCGACATCTACACAAAATGGAGCTTGAGGAACACCTCAGCCACGAGCTGTTCTCCCTTACCATTGGGCAGACGGTATCTTAGCGCGATGAGTCTGATACCAACAGGTTCAGAGATTTCTATCTACAACCGTCAGACTGCTGAAACTTGAAAGGACTGACCACCTGCTCTGATTCTAACAGGACTGACCACCTGCTCTGATTCTAAACAGGACTGACCACCTGCTCTGATTCTAACAGCTGACCACCTGCTCTGATTCTAACCCTAACAGGACTGACCCCTGCTCTGATTCTAACAGGACTGACCACCTGCTCTGATTCTAACAGGTCTGACCACCTGCTCTGATTCTAACAGGACTGACCACCTGCTCTGATTCTAACAGGACTGCACCTGCTCTGTGTTCTAACAGGACTGACCACCTGCTCTGATTCTAACCCTAACATGACTTACCTCCTGCCTCTGAGTTCTAACAGGACTGACCACCTGCTCTGATTCTAACAGGACTGACCACCTGCTCTGATTCTAACAGGACTGACCACCTGCTCTGATTCTAACAGGACTGACCACCTGCTCTGATTCTAACCGGACTGACCACCTGCTCTGATTCTAACAGGACTGACCACCTGCTCTGATTCTAACCCTAATTTCACGGGAGAGTTGAACATAGTTCAGTGTGTATGTGTTGCACTCTTTCACCGAGTTGTAAAAGCAAGCAGAGCAGAAACTGGCTACTATTTAGTTGACTGATACATCTAGGCAAGGTAACTGCTGTTTAACATAACAGAAACAAATACTAAACTAGTGTTTTTTCCCAGTGCTGAGCTAGTAGTGTAACTGACATGTAGCGTTAGCTAATGTTTCATCCCCTCTCGACCGAGGTGAATGAATAAGCTAGGCTAGCTAGTAGCTACCACAGCCAGGTCACCTCTAGCCTCTAGTTATCTGTCAGACAGTAATACTAGCCACTTCATACCACTATCTAACAGCTCTTTGTATGGAGATGTTAAGTGGCCTTTGTTTTGTCCCGTTTCAGAAGTAAATTAACTTGGCTTTCGCCAGTTGATGTACCGTTCGAGAGAGAGCTGGCAAAAGTTGGCTAACGATAGCTATTATTTTTGCCTCAATCACACTAGAACTGAATCAAACGATGAAACCTTCAGGCCAAGCTATTTAATATTGATATTCTGACGTTTTTTTCAGTTTAATGTGAGTTTTATTAGTTAGTATTGTAATGTAAATATTATTGATCTGTCAGTTTCCCTAACTAATTCCCTACTTTTTACACTGACACAGTCGTTACAGAGCTCTAAAGTTACAGGCTTCTCTGTCATGGTGCACAGTAGAGGTCTGCACAGGACCGGTTTCTTCATCCAGCTCCGGCCTGCACCCGCTGGTTTTGTCCGACTCCCACCCGCAGTCTCACAATGTTATTTTAGGCGTACAGTATGTGACGCAGCTCACTTGCCAGCCATGGTCTCAACAATTTTTTCTCCCTATAGGCAATATCAAATGCGCAAAAAAAAATAACTTAAGAAATAGGTTAAATTACCAGAGATTCTCATATGGCCCTTTATATTGTATTACTGGGCTATATCAACCAATATGCTAGATGTAGATTGGAGAGAGCAGAATTGGAGAGACTTGTACTTTCTCTGCAGCTGTTATTATTACCTACCCTTTAAGGAGTGGGGAGATTTTCAGACAAAGAAATATGGTTGATCAATATTTAGGCCTATTTCTAGGCAAAGTAGTAAACTATAACCTAATCATAGGCCTATTTAGGAAGTACACTTCCTTGGAAAGATAACTGCCCCGTGCTTCTCCGCCCATGCATAGTCTATAGCCTACTCTATTTCATAGAGAACACACGCGCACCTGATCTTGCAGCCAACCACTGACAGCTGGGTATGAGCAGAACCCAGAGGTAGAGAGAAGAGGCCTCAACCACAGACAGCTGGGTAGCAGGTAGCAGTAGAACCAGAGGTAGAGGCCTTCACCGACAGACGCTGGGTAGCAGCAGAACCAGACAGATAGAAAAAGAGGTCTCAACACAGGACAGATGGTAAGCAGCAGAACCAGACAGAGGTAGAGAGAAGAGGTCTCAACCACAGACAGATCAGGTTAGCAGCAGAACCCAGAGTATTTTTAGTGAGGAGAGAGATTTTGGAAGGATCGGTTATGAGTTCGCTCAACCAGCACGAGACGGGACAGCTGAAACAGCAAAAAGAGCTAAGGGGGTAGCATGTTAGAACCCAAACAGAGTTAATAAGGAAGTTTAAAAAAAGAGCGAAGCGTGGGTAAGCATTTGGAGGGAAGAGACAGCGGAGAAGGTCCTGCAAGTAATTGACAGACCTCTACTGATTTGCACCATGACCAGGAGGAGCAGAGAAGAGAACACGACTCAACACACGAAGCACAGAGATGAGAAGAAGAAGCCTAAGAGAGAGGAAAGAGAGAGAGAGGAGGTAGCCCAGTGGAACTTCAGGATCCCAAGAGAGCTCTAGAGAAAGATGGGCCTCAACACCAGACAAGCTGTGTAACGACTGGTGTAGCGTAGCAGAACCCAGACTCCAGAGTCACGGGATAGGAGAGTATGCTTTTTAAAAAAAGTAGGGAATTAGTTAGGGAGAGGAAAACTGACAGATCAAAATCGGTTATCAAAATACACATCAAGAGTAATATTCAATACACATGGTACCAAAAAATTGGGAAATACTAAACATCATTTACAATTACTTATACAATAATAAACTCACAAATTACAACAAGAACCCCAGACAGAACTTAAACTCGAAAAAATAAAAAAAAAAGAAAACATAGTCACGCAGAACAGAAATATCAATATTAAAATAGCTTGGGCCGTCACTGCAAGGTCACAGTAATGCACCGTTTGAGCTGGTGTTGAAGTCAGTTCCGCCAGAGAAGTTCTCCCAGAGTGTAGAGAGAAGAGTAAGGCGTGTTCTACAAATCTAGCACAGACAGCTGGGCAAAAAATAATAGCTATGCGTGTTAGCCAACGTCCTCAGTGCAAACTTCCGAGACCCAGGAGCTCTCTCGGTAGAGAGAAGATCGAACGTATCCAACACAACAGATTTGGGAGCTCATCCAGCTACAATCGAACTCAGGAGCGCGAGTAGAAGAAGACGGGAAAGCCAAGTTATTTGACCTCGTCAACACAACGCTTCTGGTCATGGCAGCAGAACAGGACCCCAGACAGAGACAAAACCAAAGTGCCATACTTAGAAGCAAGAATAGTCACCATGACAAGAGTGAAAGGATCATGCTTGTATATATAGATAAGCGACACCCCCTGTTCAATCACGGCCCTGGGATATGAAGAGTAGATTTGGCTTAGAATTGCGGGCTAGTCATTACTGTTCTACATAACGTACGCAGGGCTAGACTGATGGGTAGACTGGGCCCCATGAAGGCCAGTGTGATACCACGGGGTAGCTACTAGCTAGCATTCTTCAGTCACCCTTATATTATCCCTGAACTCCCAATGTAGTTAGGTCGCCTACTCTTAATCACATCACGTGTAGAGGAGACAATGATTGAACCTGACTCTGGATGAAGGAAACATCAACCCTAGAAAAACATTAGGCACAACTGCTTGTAACCATTCTCCTCCACAGGTTGTACTAACAATACGAGGAGAGCTCAGCACTGGGAAAAACATAGTTTAGTATTTCTTTCTAGTTAGGTTAAACAGCAAGTTTACCTTGCCTAGATGGTATCAGTCAACCTAATAGTAGCCAAAAGGTTTTTCTGCTCTGCTTGTTTTACAAACTCGGTAAACAAAGATGCAAACACATACACACCTTGAACTATGTTCAACTGCTCCCTGAAATTATTAGAATCAGAGGCAGCGGTGCGTCAGTCCTGTTAGAATCAGAGCATGGTCAGTATCCGGTTAGAATCAGAGCAGGGATGTCAGTCCTGTGTAGGACAATCAGAGCAGCTGTCAGTCCTGTTTTAAGAAATCAGAGCACGTGTGTCCAGTCCTGTTAGAAATCAGAGCAGGTGTCAGTCCTGTTAGAATCAGAGCATGTGGGGTCAGTCCTGTTTAGAAAATGGAGGGCAGGTGGTCAGTTCCTGTTAGATTCACGAGCAGGTGTCAGTCTTGTTTTAGAATTCAGAGCTCAGGTGGTCCAGTCCTGGTTAGAATCAGAGAGCGAGGTCATCAATGTTTAGGTCGTTGAATCAGAGCAGGTGGTCCAGTCCGTATTTAGAACCAGAGCAGGTTGGTCAGTCCTGTTAGAATCAGAGCAGTGGTCAGGTCCTGTTAGAAATCCAGAGCAGGTGGTTCAGACCCTTTAAGAATCAGAGCAGTGCTGGGTCAGTCCTGTTAGAATCAGGAGCAAGAGGAGGTCAGTTCATGTTTAGGTTAGTAGAATCAGAGCAGGTGGTCAGAACCTGTTAGATCAGAGCAGGTGCGTCAGTTCCTGGTTAAAATCAGAGCAGTGTCAGTCCACTGTATAGAATCAGAGGAAGTGCTCAGTCCATTTCAAGTCTTCAAGCAAGTCTGACGCTTGTAGAGTAGAAAACTCTCTGAACCTGTTGGTGATCAGACCTCAAAAAAAAAAAAAAAACAAAAAAAAAAAGAACCTCATGCCGCTAAGATAACCCGCACTTACAAGTGTTACCTTACTCCTGTGTAACATTCACTCGAAAGGAGACAACTTGTTGTTAACCATGACTCTGTTTGTCTGAGAGCCACACTGGGTAAAGAGGGGAGGACAAGAGAGAGATCGCGTACCCGCTCAGGCTCTATGTAAACATTACACGTGTAAGATGGATCCACTTGCGAAAGCGTGTACATTTATGTGTACTCTGACTGCCTATGATGTCTACACAATCGTAGAAGGGGTACAACCATATGTACTGGTCCGTCATTCACCACCCGTGAGAGGGCCACTGTTTACAAACTTTGCTAAATGTCTCGTGTTAAAGAAGGAGGATGTATTGTATGGCTGTAGTTCAAATCAGTCAGGGGGTATACCACACGATAAAATATACAGAGCGGAGTATTGAAAGATCAGGAAATACTGATGTTTTAGAATCAGAAGACTTTTGGTTTTTACCTTAAGGTAAGAAACAGCTCTCTTGATTCATTGTTTCAAACTAGTGGGAAACCAAACTAGTTGGCAACCAAAAGAAGAAGTGTTACCGGTTTTCATTAACTAGTGAACCAAAAGAGACAACCAGAGTGTTACTGGTTTTCGAGTAACTAGTGCTACCACAAAGAGAAGGGTTAGGCATTCCAATCTAACTAGGAACCACAGAGAGTGTTACCGGTATTCTGCTTCAAATGTGTATATTCATAGTTTTGATGTCTTCCACTATATTCCTACAATGTAGAAAATAGTCCAAATAAAGAAAACCCTTGAATGAGTGACCGGCTCTCAACTTAGGACTGTACTTAACGTTACAGTTGTGTTTTACTTGGGTATCCACATCCCACCAGGCTATCATAAGACTTGTCTCTGAAGGGCCCCACCACCTAGCCTGTTCTGTTAAAAAATGAGAAGTCCATCATAGTTTAGGCCTAAGGGGTTAAATAAAGAAGCGAAAATCACGATTTTTTTGTGACTGAGCTTCTTATGTCTCTAGATATAGGACGACACTTCAGAACCAAACTTCGCTTGAGATAGTCCAAAAAAATACAAAACTATCTGTTTATCCATGTTATGAAGACGGGTTTCCTCTTCAACAGGTGAGTTTTCTATTTACTGGTCCTAGTATACTGCATGGCCATCCACCATCGAATGCTGTTCACAAAGAAGTTGTGGTTCATATAATTATTTGATGCATACTTAAGAGAGTTCTAAAACCCAACATCAAAAGGTTGGAGATGATTCTTGGTTATTTGTAATTGTTATCCGATTGGCATTCTCTCTTAAGCCACCAGGCCGCTGAGGCCAGCAGATTGAGGCCCTTCCTGGGAGGTGCTATTATGGGATCCCATTAGCCGTTGCAAGGCGAGTGCCCCAACTTACCTGGTGTACTGGTCCGTCTGCCACCACCAGTCTGAAGGGGCCACCGGTTGCCCAGTGATGTTGTGGGCCCTCGTCACCACCGCGGAGGGGGCCTTGCAGTCGTGGACGGAGAGCGATATTGTCCTGTACCAGGCCGTTTGATGCAACCGGTCAGGACACGCTCCCCCCCCCCCGGATGACGCAGCATTTTAGTGGTAAGTATTTGAAGAGAACCCGCAGCGGCATGCGCTGAATATTCTTCAACAGGGAAGTGGGAACGCTGTCGCCCCTCTTGACAAGAATGTATTTGAATGTTGAGTCCATTCAAGTTCCTCAAGTGATGTGGTCGTTGAAAACTTAAAAATGCGGAGTGCTCTCTACCGCAATTGCCGTTGAGTTGTTTGAATCTGCCGGGGCATGATCTGTTGCTCTGCTTCCTTGAAGTCAATCAAATCAACTCCTTTTGTCTGCTGACCGTTTGAGTGAGAGCGTTGTTGTCATGACACCACAATCCAGTTCCACTTCCTACCCTATGGGCTGAACTCAGTCATTGTTGGTTTGATCAGGGCCTACAAAACCGTGTTATCGGCGCAGAAAAACGTTTGATGATAGGAGTTGATTGGTGCCCCTGTGTTAAGAGTCAGTCTGTGAGCTGTTGATGCCAATCCTCACAGGCTGTGGTCTGCTCGTTGTTATCCTCATGTTGCTGCTTCCTTCCTGTTCAGGATTAGTCCAGTTGCAAAGAAGAGCGGGGCGGGGGGGAGAGAGGCGAGTGCGTTCTAAGAGTCTGTCATTAGACTGGGCCTTCAGTAGCCCGCTGACCATTTGAATTAGAGGCGAATAAACCAGGAAATTAACTGTGTTAGTCCCAAAAGACACCCTATTCCCTAAATAGTGCTCCCTGCGATCAATAAGGCCACGCTGCACGTATAGGGATAGGTGCCGTTCGGAACACAAAATGTTGATGCCTTAGCGTGTGAGACCCTGAAAAGAACCATGGCGATAAGGATCTGAGAGTAACAAAAAGGAGCAATCAAAGTCCTTATCTGGGCGACTCTGATTTGTGTGGATTTACTATGTGGTTATTGAATGTTGGGAATGTATAGGAGTTATCATTCCAATTTTTGTCCATATGAAACCACTTACTGTTAGTCGTCTTATTCTTATCAACAGAAAGTTTAGGATGCCGATCTGCAGAATCAATCAATGAAACCTGAGGAAGTCACGGGGGTTATGACATCACAACTTGGTTTCCAACTGAACCCGTTAGGACCCTCATTATTTCAACAAGAAAACATTCATAAAGTCAATATGACTCCAAAAAGGAAAAGAATGTTGAATGCTTTACCCAGGGCACCCGGCGATTCTTAGGGCCCCCGGACGCTAGGCGCCCCTGACCAAAAAAAACACATTATTTAAATAAATTGTAAAAAATTGTGGGGGGAGGGCGGCAGGGGGACCTCATCGGGGTAGTGGTGAGAGCAGGAATAGTAGATTACACCTAGGGTGCCAAAATTATAAATGTGGTTTGTGCATCAGCAGGTCTCTGTGTTACGTCATATTCAATTACAGCTGACAATTAACCGTTCATTTTGTTATTGGAGTTAGTCTGCCAGCTATCTAATCATGGCCGAACACAGACCGGCGCCCAGGAGCCCGAACTCCAGGGAAGTCCCATTGATTTGATAGTAATTCTCATTCAGAATATCATACTAACATGGCAAAATGGGTAGAATAGAATTGCAAGGGGAAATTTGCTTATAAAAATAGCAATGATTTTTTTCTCTTCTAGGACACATGGCCAAAATTGTTTTGTAAGATTAGGAATTACACAATTAAATTTAACTTTTTTAAAACAATGTTTTTTGTTCTCACCGCCCATCAAGATGGGGGCCACTAAAAAATGTTTTGCAGCACGGGTGATGTCCCCCACAAATCCAAGTTTGTCTTGGGTCGCCCACTAAGCTAATACCCAGCCCCCTGTCTACTTGTGTATTTCGTGGGTCTGGGCCACTTGGACATGAGGCTATGCTAACCTGTTAAATCTGGTTAATCTGATTAACTCCTGATAATATCCTGTTAACTCTGTATAATCTGTTAACTGTGTGTCTCCCTGGTTAACCCTTCGTAACCTGTTAACCTGTTAAAAACCATTGCCCTGACGTCCTCCCCCCAGCCGGCCAAGTAGGAAGCAAAAAGAACAGAGAAAGGAGAGGCCGTAGATGATCACTGAGTGAGAAGAAAAGCGATTCAAAAACAACTACGATATAAGAAAAAATAATTACAAAGTGGGGTGAAAAGGGTGTCGGAGATTGGACATTCAACCAAAATAGTGTGGGGGCGCGAAGGGATACTTTGATTTCAAAAAATAAGTGGAAAAAGATGTGCAGGAGAAATGAAAAACACGGAAGATTATGAAAAAGTAGCTGATTGAAAAGGCATAAAAACGAGCTCGGCCCTCCTGTGACAAAGAAAGACCTACATAACAGCTACAAAGGTTGCCGGTTCCGATTGAGCGATGGGTGATGCCCAGAATACTCGGCGAAAGAAAAGAAGGACTTAAACACTGACCGTCAATGAAAGTGTACAAAGCATGTGGCTTAAGGGAAGCCCTCCCGTCCACCCCATTCCTCCTTATTTTCCCATTCATGGAAGGTGGAGAAATGACACACAAGCCGAAAAAACGTTCCCTCCGATGGGAATCATACGGGATGGTGAATTACAGAATATACACCCAGACAATCATTACTCCATTTCGATGATTCGTAAACGCGTTTTATGACGTTCTTGTTCGGTGTGTGAGAGAGAAGCAAAGGATGGTCCTAGGGGATATGTGATTTCTTTTAATTGCGGTATACAAACAAAGGTATTGGGTCTAGTCTAAAAATTGACTATTGGAAAGGGGTTGTCAAACGGCAATGGTGAAAGTTTGTCTGTTATATATGAAAAAATAAAGCAGTAACAACTTGTTATTAGTAATAATTTGTACATTGTATCTCTCTCCTCCTTTTGCAAGCTGCTGATTATGAAGATTGCTGCTTGTGTACTCTTGTTCACAATACATTGTTATGAAGCGAT
>NW_019944094.1:64268-73608 GCF_002910315.2 Salvelinus sp. IW2-2015
TCAATCAATCAATCAATCAATCAAATGTATTTATAAAGCCCTTTTCACATCAGCCGATGTCACACAGTGCTTATACAGAAACCCAGCCTAAAACCACAAAGAGCAAGCAATGCAGGTGTAGAAGCACAGTGGCTAGGAAAAACTCCCTAGAAAGGCAGGAACCTAGGAAGAAACCTAYAGAGGAACCAACCTCTTATGGCTGTCCTGGGTGGAGATTATAAGAGTACCTGGCCATTAAAGCCAGATTGTTCTTCAAGATGTTCAAACGTTCATAGATGACCAGCAGGGTCAAATAATAATCACAGTGGTTGTCGAGGGTGGAACAGGACAGTACCCCAGGAGTCAATGCTTTCAGAGGTCGAGACAGCAGGTGCTGTAACGAGAGAGAGAGAGTCGAAAACAGCAGGTCTGGGACAAGGTAGCACGTCCTGTGAAACAGGTCAGGGTTCCATAGCCGCAGGCAGAACAGTTGAAACCGGAGTAGCAGCACGACCAGGTGAAATGGGGGCAGCCAGGAGTCATCAGGCCAGGTATGATCCTAGGGCTCAGGTTCTCTGGGAGGGGAGGGAGAGAGGGAGGGAGAATTAGAGGGAGCATACTTCAATTCACACAGGACACCAGATAAGACAGGAGAATTACACTAGATTTAACAGACATTACATTTTCTGGGTCAAAGTTTAGCTTTTTCAAGAGGTGCTTTATTACTGCCACTTTTAGTGAGTTTGGTACACATCCAGTGGATAGGGAGACATTAATTATGTTCAACATAGGAAGGCCAAGCACAGGAAGTAACTCTTTCAGTAGTTTAGTTAGAATAGGGTCCAGTATGCAGCTTGAGGGTTTAGAGGCCACAACTATTTTCATGAATGTGTCAAGAGATACAGGATTGAAAACTTGAGTGTCTCTATTGATCCGAGGTCCTGGCAGTTCTGAGCAGACTCAGGACAACTGAACGCAGGTTCAAAGAGGAGTCCGTAATTTGCCTTCTAATGATCTTGATCTTTTCATCAAAGAAGTTCATGAATTCATCACTGCTGAAGTGAAGTGTTAAATGTAGCTTTGCTACAGTATCAAACATACATTTGGATTGTTCTTATTCTCCTCAATTAGGTTGGAAAAATTGGTTAATCGAGCAGCAGGGAGGGCTCTTCGATATTGTTGAGTGTCTTTGCAATCTAGTCGACCAGGTGACAGACTTGGAGTGCCATTTCCATTCCAGTTTTCTGGAAGCTTGCTTCAGGGCTCAGGTATTTTCTGGAAGCTTCAGGGCTCAGGTATTTTCTGGAAGCTTCAGGGCTCAGGTATTTTCTGGAAGCTTCAGGGCTCAGGTATTTTCTGGAAGCTTCATGGCTCAGGTATTTTCTGGAAGCTTCAGGTCTCAGGTATTTTCTGGAAGCTTGCTTCAGTGCTCGGGTATTTTCTGTATACCAGAGAGCAAATTTCTTGTGACCAATGTTTTTGGTTTTTAGGGGTGCGACTGCATCTAGGGTATTACACAAGGGTAAATTAAGATCCTCAGTTAGGTGGTAAACCGATGTTTGTTCTCCGACGTCCTTGGGTAGGTGGAGGGAGTCTGGAAGGGCATCTTGGAATCTTTGGGTTGTCCGAGAATTTATTCCATGGCTTTTGATGATCCTTGGTTGGGGTCTGAGCAGATTATTTGTTGCGATTGCGAACGTAATAAAATGGTGGTCCGATAGTCCAGGATTATGAGGAAAAACATTAAGATTTMTWAAAATTCAAACTAGATCCAGGATATGACTGTGGCAATGAGTAGGTACGGAGACATGTTGGACTAAACCCACTGAGTCYATGATGGCTCCGAAAACCCTTTGGAGTGGGTATATGGACTTTTCCATGTGAATATTAAAGTRACCAAAAATGTGAATAWTATCTGCCATGACTACAAGGTCCGATAGGAATTCAGGGAACTCAGTGAGGAACACTGTATACGACCCAGGAGGCCTGTAAACAGTAGCTTTAAACATTGATTGAGTAGGCTGCATAGATTACAGGACTAGAAGCTCAAAAGACGAAAACAGTCTTTTTTTTGTAAATTGACATTTGCTGTCGTAAATGTCAATGTCAAACACTTCCGCCTTTGCGGGATGTGCGGAGGATATGGTCACCAGTTTAACCAGGAGGAGAGGCTTCATTTAACACAGTAAATTCATTAGACTTGAGCCAAGTTTCAGTCAGTCCAATCACATCAAGATTATGATCATTGATTAGTTCATTGACTATAACTGCCTTAGAAGTGAGGGGTCTAACATTAAGTAGCCCTATTTTGAGATGTGAGATATCATAATCTCTTTCAATAATGACAGGAATGGAGGTCTTTTTTCCAGTGAGATTGCTAAATCGAACACCGCCGTGTTTAGTTTTGCTCAACCTAGGTCGAGYCACAGACACGGTCTCAATGGGGATAGCTGAGCTGACTACACTGACTGTGCTAGTGGCAGACTCCACTAAGCTGGCAGGCTGGCTAACTATGCCAATAAATGACAATATCCATCTGGACCATTGCCACCTAGGACATTTGTGTGACAGGACCTTCTCACATAATATTTGAGTACCCCTGCTTAAGATACATACAGGAACGTATGTGTTATGGCTTTACACCCCTTGCTATATTGTGGATAAAGACTTATCTGTCTAACAGAACACAGAGGGTGTTCTCTGCTGCCTTGCGCCAGGAACTAATGGGGATCCATAATAAACCCCAGGAAGAGTAGCTGCTGCCTTGGCAAGAACTAATGGGGATCCATAATAAACCCCAGGAAGAGTAGCTGCTGCCTTGCAGGAACTAATGGGATCCATAATAAACCCCAGGAAGAGTAGCTGCTGCCTTGGCAGGAACTAATGGGGATCCATAATAAACCCCAGGAAGAGTAGCTGCTGCCTTGGCAGGAACTAATGGGGATCCATAATAAACCCCAGGAAGAGTAGCTGCTGCCTTGGCAGGAACTAATGGGGATCCATAATAACCCCAGGAAGAGTAGCTGCGCCTTGGCAGGAACTAATGGGGATCCATAATAAACCCCAGGAAGAGTAGCAGCTGCCTTGGCAGGAACTAATGGGGATCCATAATAAACCCCAGGAAGAGTAGCTGCTGCCTTGGCAGGAAATAATGGGATCCATAATAAACCCCAGGAAGAGTAGCAGCTGCCTTGCAGGAACTAATGGGGATCCATAATAAACCCCAGGAAGAGTAGCTGCTGCCTTGGCAGGAACTAATGGGGATCCATAATAAACCCCAGGAAGAGTAGCTGCTGCCTTGGCAGGAACTAATGGGATCCATAATAAACCCCAGGAAGAGTAGCTGCTGCCTTGGCAGGAACTAATGGATCCATAATAAACCCCAGGAAGAGTAGCTGCTGCCTTGGCAGGAACTAATGGGATCCATAATAAACCCCAGGAAGAGTAGCTGCTGCCTTGGCAGGAACTAATGGGATCCATAATAAACCCCAGGAAGAGTAGCTGCTGCCTTGGCAGGAACTAATGGGGATCCATAATAAACCCCAGGAAGAGTAGCTGCTGCCTTGGCAGGAACTAATGGGGATCCATAATAAACCCCAGGAGAGTAGCTGCTGCCTTGGCAGGAACTAATGGGATCCATAATAAACCCCAGGAAGAGTAGCTGCTGCCTTGGCAGGAACTAATGGGATCCATAATAAACCCCAGGAAGAGTAGCTGCTGCCTTCAGGACTAATGGATCCATAATAAACCCAGAAGGTAGCTGCTGCCTTGGCAGGAACTAATGGGATCCATAATAAACCCCAGGAAGAGTAGCTGCTGCCTTGGCAGGAACTAATGGGGACCATAATAAACCCCAGGAAGAGTAGCTGCTGCCTTGCAGGAACTTATGGTGATCCATAATAACCCCAGGAAGAGTAGCTGCTGCCTTGGCAGGAACTAATGGTGATCCATAATAAACCCCAGGAAGAGTAGCTGCTGCCTTGGCAGGAACTAATGGGGATCCATAATAAATACAAATAGAACATAGACATGTGTGTGTGTTTCTGACTACCTGTGTGTGTTGTATCATTAGGACCAGTCATACATCCCAACCACCAATGAGAAGACCACATCCTACTGGAGGAACTGCCCCCTGGACCAGCCAATGGAGATGTATATCACCATTCCCAAGATGCCTATGGGTGAACCCTGGCAGTGAAGTTGTCTGGGGTTGAAGTTCAGAGGTTGAAGTGGGCCGGTGCTGACCGGTACAGAGAAGCAGCATGTCTAATGTTCTACTGCTTATAGAATACTGACTCTGAAATATGAAATCCTTTAACAGTTAAATTACAGTGAGTACAGTAACCTTTTTGAGTCCACTTCAAAACTGGACTGGGCAACACCCCAAATAAGAGTCCTTTTTTTTTGTGGCTTTATGGATTGGCAGCCTTTGAAAGGTACATCGATCATTGATGTATTTATCAATACTAAGTATGCTTTTATCACAGTGAACACTACAGGGTTACTAATTTATTGGATCTCTCTCATCACTGCTCAACCTAGGTGTCCTGTGTTATCCTCCCACCTAGTGGTCGGTGGTGGAATGACACACAGCAGAATGTATGGACAGATGGATGAGTGAATGAATGGTGGCCCTCACACACTTTATTTTGTGTGTGTGTGTGTGTGTGTGTGTGTTTGTGTGCCTGACATAACTGGAGTTTTTAGAGGACAGGTAGCCTCCAATGGTTGTTACTGTACAGAATGCATCTAGTTTTAATATTTGAAGCAAGCATTAGTTTATTAAATAGGCATTATTACTTGTTGTGAAGAAGAGATTTGAGATTTGTACTAGCATCATAGTGTTGCGTCAGACTACTGAGAATGAATTGACTCCTGAACTATTAGGGAGGAGCTGATTAACTCCTGAACTATGGGGTGACTGCTGATTGGCTCCTGAACCACTGGGAAGGCTCCTGATTGGCTCATGTAGTGGGAAAGTTCATGATTGGCTCCTGATTGGCTCCTGAACGTTCCATTTCTATCTGCATGAATTCCAGAACTATGAAGGATAATTAATAATACATTGTTTAGGTTTTCTGTTTTTCTCCACATCTGATGTCTGATGTTTACAGTGTAAGATGATAATTTATTTACTCTAGAACTTTATTATTATTTATTAAGATTTTTTTCCAATTGTTGTTTTTTGTGTTGTTGTATTTTTGTATGGCTATAATATTACAGGACTGTAGCTCTGTTAAATGAATGATCAATCATCTCTCTAACTGGAAGTCACATTATGTCAAACACTTTCAAAGACTGGTAGCCATCGTCTCACGTCACAAAGCTTGACTACTTCCGTCTGCACTGCYTAGTTCATGGCAACGCATCTGTCGGGAAGACAATGAAGGGTACCTATATAAGGACTRTGTTACACGTTCATAACCCTCATTCATAAGCAGTACTTAAGTRGTGTTGACAAAATTGTTACGTCATGTCGATCATTTCTGCGTGAGTGACATCACCGTCTTTGTCCAGTAAAATGGAACCGTAGCAATACTCCCGAAAGTTCAAACTCTTAAGTCTAAATTGAACCTATTTGAACTCAGCCTGCTCACTGGGCATTGTGTTTGTATAATAACAGCACTTTTCTGTATATTTTCTGTAAAGTCATGTGATTAAGAGTTCCTGTAACATGATTAAACGTGTTAGATTTCTACTGACATGTGTGACACCATTCTTTATAACCTCAGGTGTGTTATTTGGCTCGTTAGGAAATTCATCATTATAGGTTAGTGACTATGCAGCGATTGAATTCATTAGTGAAATACACAAACATTAAGAACACCTGCTCTTTCCATGACATAGCTTTCACCTAGTCAGTCTATGTTCCCTTATTGACGTCACTTGTTAAATCCACTTCAATTAGTGTAGATGAAGGGGAGGAGACGGGTTAAAGAAGGATTTTTAAGCCTTGAGACAATTGAGARARGGYTTGTGTATATGTGCCATTCAGAGGGTGAATGGGRAAGACTAAATATTTAAGTGCCTTTGAACAGGGTATGGTATTAGGTGCCAGGCGCACCGGTTTGAGTGTGTCAAGAACTGCAARGCTGCTGGGTTTTTCACGCCCAACAGTTTCCTGTATATATCAAGAATGGTCCACGACCCAGAGGACATCCAGCCAACTTGATACAACTGTGGGAAGCATTGGAGTRAACATGGGTCAGCATCCCTGTGGAACACTTTCAACACCTTGTAGAGTCCATGCCTCGATGAATTGAGGCTGTTCTGAGGGCAACTCAATATTAGGAAGGTGTTCCTAATGTTTTGTACCCTCAGTGTACCCAGGTGTACTGTAATATTTTACAAGATAAAGTTGATGCACAGGAATGAAACAGGAAAATGTTTGGTCTTTTCTATTCCTATATAGTTTGTGTGGTTTCTTCGTCTCCAATCAACCTCCACACACAGGCACACACACACACACACAACCAGCTACGCCTGCACATGCACACACACACACTCACACAGACAGACACAACCAGCCACGCCTCTGGCCTGCTGTCGTTGCCTAGCAACCCCCCAGAGGGGCTGTACAGAGGAGGTTGGGCTTCCGAGGTAATTACAGAGTACACACCAGCCAACATGTTTCTAGGGCACCGCAGGTGTGTGTGTGTGTGTAGAGGACAATTTGAAAATACAAGTCTCCGTGACTATCGTCACGCGCTTAGACTAGACTTCACTACTACCACATTCACAACACAACTGAGATTTTATTTCATTKGATTTTTATTAGGATCCCTATTAGCCGACGCCAATGGTGACAGCTAGACTTACTGGGGGCCGACGCATATCGGAAAAGACATTACAGACAAAATAATGTACAATTTACATACATTTAAAAACATTAACGTGTAGTGTGTGTGTGTGTTTGCATCTATCAGTTACACATACATGTCAGTACATGCACACAAAACATAGGTGACATGAAGGGAGATAGGGAAGGGAGGGGAGATAGGGAAGGCAGGGAGATAGGGAAGGGAGGGGAGATAGGGGAGGGAAGGGAGGGGAGATAGTGGAGGGAAGAGAGGGAAGGGAGGGAAGAGAGTCCCTTTTTATTTTTAAGCGTTATCAGAGCAACTTCATAGCAAGAGGTCGGTGTCACTACATGTCCCAACAGACCACACACACACACACACACACACAGACACACAGACACACACACACACACACACACACACACGAGTGAGAGAGACAGGTTGAGACTGATTTTAATCACTTTATTTTAAATGTTATGCAAGCAAAGTAATTTTTGTTCTCTTTTCACTACTTTAATCCCAGTCACATAACATGTTTTGTACAAAGTTGATTGAAAAATGTCAATACAATATCACTAGAATATCAACAGTGAAGAACCTGCAGCCTCGGAGGTCAGCATCGAGATCCACCAACGGCTTAGAAAAACATTATACAAATGAGATGTCACTAGAAAATATTAAAGAAAACTGGTTYTCACACAAAATATTACCCAAAACATCCACATCTGTTTGGTATATAAACCATTTCATGATTTATTTTTTAAACTTTAATKTTTTTTWAWWTTTTTTAAACATATTATGGCGCGAGAAAGTAGTAGAAATGACGGGGAGCAGTTGGACGTAGAAAAATAAGTTTTAAAATAAATAAAAAAGAGAAAACAGCACTAAAACACACAGCATGCAGCACACTCCTCTGATCAATGCGTAGGTCTACTTACAATACACTCCATCAAAAGGCAGATATTAACATAGGGTGAATAATAAATTAGCTGTACACAGTAATCATCTGTGTTAGAACATACTGGGGGGGGGGGGGGATTAAGAAAATAAGGACCCCCCAAAAAAATAGAGAACAAAAGTGTACGCACCGACATTAACTAGACCAACATCACCAAAACAATGTCATAACAAAAAGCAAATAGAATAGCACTTCCACAACCCCTTTCTTTCCCCTCCCATCACCACTTGTCTTTCCTGCATTCCTCTCTTTGTTCCATACCAGAAAGCAGAAGTGAGCATGGGGGGGGTTATGTACTGCTTGTGTTAAGGCATTGTACCAGGACTCACACACAGGGGTCCACCTTCACAATGCAGAGGAAGCAGCGCCAACGTCAAATCACACTGGAACTCTATTACTGTTAATGAATATCTAATTACTTGAAATAGACTAATATACTACACTATATATACAAAAGTATGTGGAACACCCTTCAAATTGGTGGATTCGGCTATTTTCAGGCACACCCGTTGCTGACAGGTGTATAAAATCGAGCACACAGCCATGCAATCTCCCATAGACAAACGTTGGCAGCAGAATGGCCTTACTGAAGAGCTCGCTGACTTTCAACGTGGCACCGTCATAGAATGCCACCTCTCCAACAAGTCAGTTRGTCAAATGTCTGCCCTGCTAGAGCRGTCTCAGTCAACTGTAAGTGCTGCTATTGTGAAGTGGAAACGTCTAGGAGAAACAACAGCTCAGCGGCAACGTGGTAGGCCACACAAACTCACAGAACGGCACCACCAACTTGACTGCCCTGCACAGAGCCCTGACCTCAACCCCATCGAACACCTTTGGAACTGTGAGCCAGGGCCTAATCGCCCAAAATCAGTGCCCGACCTCACCAATGCTCTTGTGGATGGATGGAAGCAAGTCCKTGCAGCAATGCTCCAACATCTAGTGGAAAGCCTTCCCTGAAGAGTGGAGGCTGTTATAGCAGCAAAGGGGGGGACCAAKTCCATYTTAATGCCCATGATTTTGGAATGAGATGTTCGATGAGCAGGTGTCCASATACTTTTGGTAATCTAGTGTATCTCATTTATCTCAGACATTGATCTGTATTAACATGTATTAACATGTATTAAGGTCCGATGATTGAGTCACATTACTGCTGCATTCTTAACGGGATATGATAGACAATATCTGCTGCTCTGAGTGTCTGGGGGGGGGGTGTTTTGACATTAGCGCTGCTTACTGACACTGTCCTACCCACCCACCAACCCTGGCAGAGCTACATCTTAAAAGGTGCACTCAGCAATATGACATCATCAAGCAGGAAGTCACCCCYCTGTGTATGACGATGTCAGTATACCTTGAACGCTGTGAGCTGACTGGCTGTTTCATACCAAAAGAAACCTTTCCTTTTCCTGTCTTTAATGTAAACATGGTTTCACTAGGATTGTCTTATAGTATTGCTTTCAGTAAACAGCCTGTTGGAGAAAGAAAGCTCGATTGGTAGTTTTATAGAAACAAATATTTAAAATGCCAAGCGTTTCTTTATAGGAATGCATCATTTATAAATCTGCTTTTTATCTGTCCTTTAGAAGTCTATTCCTCCTTGTGT
>NW_019944094.1:73633-82804 GCF_002910315.2 Salvelinus sp. IW2-2015
TTTTATTCTTACACCCCTTCTATATGATTAAAACTTATTGTCTAAAGAAACAGAGGTGTCTCTGCTGCCTTGGCAGGAACTAATGGGGATCCATATTCAAACCCCAGTCGAAGAGAGCTGCTGCCTTGGCAGAGACTTAATGGGATCCATAAAAACCCCAGGAAGAGTACTGCGCCTTGGAGGAAACTATGCCGGGATATAATAAACCCCAGGAAGCAGTAGACTGCTGCTTTGGCAGGAACTAATGGGATCCATAAATAACACAGGAAGAGTAGCTGCTGCTTGGCTAGGAACTAATGGGATCTAATAACACCCAGAGAACCTTTCAGGCATAGGGAAATAACCAGGCTAGCTGCCTTGGCAGGAACTAATGGGATCCATAATAAACCCCAGAAGAGTGCTGTGCCTTGCAAACTAATGGGATCATAATAAACCCAGGAAGAGTACGTGCTGCCGTGGCAGGAAATAATGGGAGTCCATTAATAAACCAGGAAGTAAGCTAGCTGCCTTGCAGGAAAACTTGGGACATAAATAAACCCCAGAAGAGTAGCAGTGCCTTGCAAACTAATGGGGATCCATAACTAAACCAAGGAAGAGTAGCTCGCGCTTGGAGGAATAATTGATCCATAATAAACCCCTGCAGGACAGATATGCTGCTGCGTTTGGCAGATAATGTGGATCCATAAAACCAGGAAGACGTGACTGCACTTGGCAAACTAATGGTCATAATAAACCCAGGAAGAGTAGCTAGCTGCTTGCAGAACTAATTGGATCCATAATAAACCCCGAAAGTACTGCTCCTTGCAAACAAATGGATCATAATAAAACCAGGAAGAGTAGCATGCTGCCTGCAGGAACTAATGGGATCCATAATACAAAAAAAAAAAAAAAACCCAGGCAGAGTAGTGCCTCTTGGCAGAACTAAATGGGGATCCATAATAAACCCCAGGAGAGTAGCTCTGCCTTGGCAGGACTAATGGTGATCGCATAATAAACCCAGAAAGTAGTGCTGCTTGGCAGATAATGGTGATCCATAATAACCCAGGAAGAGTAGCTCTCGCTTGCAGGAACTTAAGTGATCCACTAATAACCCAGGAAGAGTAGCTGCTGCTTGGCAGAAACTAATTGATCCATAATAAACCCAGAAATCAGTAGACTCCGCTCTTGCTAGAATTAATGGTGATCCATAATAAACCAGGAAGAGTAGCTGCTGCCTTGCGAACTAATGGTCAAATAAACCAGAGCATCTTGCAAACTAGACCATACAACGCCAGGAAGAGTTCTGCGCCTTGGCAGAACTAATGAATCCATAATAAATACAAATTAGAATAAACATGTGTAGTTGTTTCTGACTTACCTGTCGTGTTTATCATAGGACCATCATACATCCAACCACCAATGGAAGACCACATCCTACTGGAGAACTGCCCCTGGACCAGCCCATGAGAGTTATATCACCATCTCCAAAATGCCTATGGTGAACCCTGCAGTGAAAGTTGTCTGGGTTGAAGTTCAAGGTTGAAGTGGGCCGGTCTGACCGGTACAGAAAGCAGCATGTCTAATGTTTCTACTGCTATAGAATACTGACTCTGAAATATGGAAATCCTTTAACAGTTAAATTACAGTGAGTCAGTAAACTTTTTGGGTCCACTTCAAAATGGACTGGGCAACACCCAAAAAAGTCTCTTTTTTTTGTGCTTTATGATGGCAGCCTTTGAAAGTGACAATCATCATTGATGTATTTACAATACTAGTTGCTTTTATCACAGGAACACTACAGGGTTACTAATTATTGGATCTCGTCTCATCACTGCTCAACCTAGGTGGTCCTGGGTTATCCTCCCCTATGTCGGTTGTGGAATACAACCAGCAGAATGTATGACAGATGATAGTGAATGAATGTGGCCTCAACACTTTATCTTTGTTGTGTGTTGTGTGTGTGTAGTTTGTGTGCCTGACATAAATGGAGTTTTTAAGAGACAGGTAAGCCTCCAATGCGTTTTACTGTACAGATGCACTCTAGTTGTAATACTTTGAAGCAAGCCTTAGTTTATTAAATAGCATTATTACTTGTTTGAAGAAGAGATTGAACTTTGTAAAGCATTCATAGGTTGCGTCACGACTACTGGAAATAATTGACTCCTAACTATTAGCGGAGGAGCTGACTAACATCCTGAATATGGGATCTGATGGCCTCGAAGCCCTAGAACTGGAACGGCTCCTGCATTGGCTCATGTAGTGGGAAAGTTCATGATTGGCTCCTGATTGGCTCTGAGTCCATTTCTGTCTCATGAATTCCAGAACTATGAAGGATATTAATAATATCATTGTTTAGGTTTTCTGTTTTTCTCCCATCTGATTGATCTGATGATTTACAGTGGTAATAGAAATTTATTTTCTCTAGAATTTATTAATTATTTTTAAGATTTTTTTCAATTGTTTTTTGTGTTTTTTTTGTGTATTTTTGTATGGCTAATAATATTACAGGACTGTAGCTTGTTAAATGAATCATCAATCATCTCTAACTGGAAGTCACATATGTCAAACCACTTTCAAAGACTGTAGCCATTCGGTCTCACGTCACAAGCTTGACTACTTCCGTCTGCAACTGCGTAGTTCATGCAACGCATCTTCGGGAAGCAATGAAGGGACCTATATATAGGACTCTGTTAACGTCATAACCCTTCATTATAAGCATACTTAAATCGTTTACAAAATTGGTTACGAGTCTTAAATGTAGATCCATTCTGCGGAGTGCGACATCAACCGTTTGTCCAGTAAAATGGAACCGTTAAGCAAACTCCCAAAGTTTCAAACTCTTAAGTCTAAATTGAACCTATTTTGAACTCAGCTGCTCACTGCATTGTGTTTGTATAATAACAGCACTTTTCTGTATTTTCTGTAAAGTCATGGATGATAAGAAGTCCTCGTGTAACATGAATCTAAAACGTGCTTAGATTTCTACTGAACATGTGTGACTACCATTCTTTAAACCTCAGGTTGTGTATTTGTCGTTAGGAAATTCAATCAATAGGTTAGTGATTCTCCAGTGACATGAATTCATTAGGAAATACACAAACATTAAGAACCCCTGCTCTTTCATGACAAGCTTTCACCTATCAGTCTATGTTCTATTGACGTCCTTGTAAAATCCACTTCAATTAGTGTAGAGATGAAGGGAGAGACGGGTACAAGAAGGTTTTTTGAAGCTTGAGAGACAATGTGAGACATGGATGTTGTGTATATGGCATTCAGAGGTGAATGGGTAAGACTAACATATTTAAGTGCCTTTGAACAGGGTATATTAATTAGGTGCCAGGCGCACCGGTTTGAGTGTGTCAGAACTGGCAATGCTGCTGGGTTTTTCACGCCCAAAAGTTTCCTTAATATCAAGAATGGTCCACGACCAGAGGACTCCAGCCAACTTGATACAACTGTGGAAGCATTGAGAGTCAACATGGTCAGCATCCCGTGAACACTTTCAAACACCTTGTAGAGGTCCATGCTCGTGAATTGAGCATTCTGAGGGCAACTCAATAATTAGGAGTGTTCCTAATGTTTTGTACCCCTTTTTATCCCAAGTTTTTGGTTAAACCCCAAGGTGTTACTGTAAATTTATTTAAGAAAGAATAAATGTGTTGGAATGCACAGGAAATGAAACAGAGAAATGTTGGTCTTTGTCTATTCCTATATAGTTTGTGTGGTTTTTCTGTCTCAATCAACCTCACACATCAGCACACACACACAACACAACACAGCTACGCCTGCCACATCACACACACACACTCACACAGCAGACACAACCAGCCACGCTCTGCCTGCTGTCGTTGCCTAGCACCCCCAGGGGCTGTACAGAGGAGGTTGGGCTTCCGAGAGTATTACGAAGTCACTCACCAGCCAATCTAGGGACCGAGGTGTGTGTGTGTGGAGAGGAAAATTTGAAAATAAAGTCTCCGTGACTATTCGTCACGTCGCTTAACTAGACTTCATACACCCACATTACAAACACAACTGAGATTATTTATTTCATTCGATTGTCTATTAGATCCCTATTAGCGAACGCAAACAATGTGACAGCTAAGACTTACTGGCGGCGACCTTATCGGAAAAAGAACATTACGACAAAATAATTACCAATTAACATACATTTAAAAAACATTACGTTGTAGTGCGGTGTGTTTTGCATCTATTCAGTACCACTATCTATGTCTCAGTACATGCACACAAAAACATCAGGTGACATGAAGGGAGATTAGGAAGCGAGGAGGATAAGGGAGGGAAGAGAGGGAAGAGAGGTCCCTTTTTATTTTATTAAGCGTTATCAGAGAACTTCAATAGGCCAAGGTCGGTGTCACTACATGTCCAACAGACCACAACACACAACACACACCAGACACAGACAACAGACACACACAGACACACACACACACACGAGTTGAGAGACGACAGTTGAGGACTGATTTAATCATTTATTCTGTAAATGTTATGCAAGCAAATATTTTTTGTTCTCTTTTCCACTACTTTAATCCCAGTCACATAAATGTTTTGTACAAAGTTATTGAAAAATGTCAATCAATATCACAGAATATCAACAGTGAAGAACTGCAGCTCGGGGTCCCAGCATCGAGATCCACAAACGGCTTTTAGAAAAAACCATGTACTACAATGAGATGTCATAGAAAATATTAACAGAAAACTGGTTTGTCACACAAAATGATTACCCAAAACATCCACATCGTTTGTACTATAAACATTTCATGAATTTATTTTTTATAACTTTAATATTTTATTTTAAATTGTTTTAAAACTATCTTATTGGCGCGAGAAGTTAGTAGATGACGGGAGCAGTTGACGTAGAACAAATAAGTTTAAAATAAATAAAAAAGAGAAAACAGCACTAAAACACACAGCATGCAGCACCTTCCTCTGATCAATGGTAGGATCTACCTTACAAATACACTCCATCAAAAGGCGGATATTAACATAGGGTGAATAATAAAATTAGACTAGTAACCAGTATCATCTGTGTTAGAACATACTGGGGGGGGGGGGGGGATTAAGAAAATAAGGACCCCCCCAAAAAAATAAGAGAAAAAAAGTGTACGCACCGACATTACATCAGACCACACATCACCAGAAACAATGTCATAACAAACAATAGAATACCACTTCCACAACCCTTCTTTCCCCTCCCATCACACCTTGTCTTTCCTGCATCTCTCTTTGTATCCAACAGAAAAGAGAAGTGAGCCATGGGGGGGGTATGGTAGCTGCTTGTGTTAAGGCATTGTACCAGGACTCACACACAGGAGGCGTCCACTCACATTGCAGAGAGAAGCAGCGCACCGTCAATACACTGGAACTCTATTACTGTTAATGGAATAATCTAATTACTTGAAATAGACTAATATCTACACTATATATAACAAAAGTAGTGGAACACCCCTCATAATTGGTGGATTTCGGCTATTTTCGCGCACACCCGTTGCCTGACAGGTGTATAAAATCGAGCACACAGCCATGCAATCTTCCGCATAGACAAAACATTGGCGCAGAATGCTTACTGAAGAGCTCGCGACTTTCAAACGTGCACCGTCATAGAATGTCCCACCTCCTACCAACAAGTAACAGTTTGTTAAATGTCTGCCTGCAGAGCCGTCTCCAGTCAACTGTAAGGGCTGCTACTTGTGAAGGGAAACGTCTAGGAAGAAACAACAGCTCAGCAGCAACGTGGTACGGCCACACAACTCACGAACGGCACCACCACTTGACTGCCCTGCACAGAGCCCTGACCTACCCCATCGAACACCTTTGGAACTGTGAGCCAGGGCCTAATCGCCCAAAATCAGTGCCGACCTCACCAATGTCTGTGGGATGGATGGAAGAAGCAGTCCATGCAGCAATGCTCCTCAAACTCTAGTTGGAAAGCCTCCCTGAAGATGGAGGCTGTTATAGCAGCAAAGGGGGGACCAACTCCATATTAATGCCCATGATTTTGGAATGAAGATGTTCGATGAGCAGGTGTCCACATATCTTTTGGTAATCTAGTGTTATCTCATTTTATTCCGACATTGTCTGTACTTAACTATGTATTAACATGTATTAATAGGCTCCGATGATTGAGTCACATTAACTAGCTGTAATTCTTAACGGATATATAGACAATATCTGCTCTCTAGTGTCTGGCGGGGGGGGCGGGGACGTGTTTTTTGACATTAGCGCGTGCCTTACTTGACACTGTCTACCAGTCACAACCCTGGCCAGACGGCTACATCTTAAAAGGTGCACCTCAGCAATATGACTCATCAAGCAGGAAGTACCCACTGTGTATGACATGTCAGTATCTTGAACGCTGTGAAGGTAACTGGCATGTTTCAATACCAAAAAAACCTTTCTTTTCCTGTCTTTAATGTAAAATGGGTTTTCACTAGGATTGTCTTATAGTATTGCTTTAGTAAACAGCCTGTTTGGAGAAAGAAAGCTCGATTGGTAGTTTTATAGAAAAACATATTTAAAACTGCCAACGTTTCTTTATTAGAATGCATCATTTATAAATTGCTTTTATCGTCTTTAGAAGTCTATTCCTCTTGTGTTGTCTTTCTACTGTTATCAGATCTTCTTCTTAGAAATAGTCTGTTGAACACAGCGACGTCCGTACGTAGCACAACACACACACCACACACACCACACACACACCACACACACACACACACACACCACACCACACACACACACACACACACACACACACACCGGCTCTCTCACCTGTCTGTCAACCAGTCTAGACACCGCCACATATCATGTTTCATCATCTCCTCATCACCATAGTTAAAGAAACACCTTGTGCATAGAGATTGTAGCGTTGCGTTTCAAATGGCACCCTAGCCATTTGGGACACATCCAATGTCTCTTCTTGATGTTTTACAACTGTTTTGTGCTAGTCTAATAAACCTATCCAAAATGACACTCTCTTCCCTACATAACTACTCAGAAGGCTCTGGTCAAAYGTAGTGCACTATATAGGGGATAGAGTGCGAGTTCAGAAATGCCTTTTCTCCTGACCTCTGTTCTGTTATAAACACCATTCTACAAATTCACACCTTTAGTCTGTTGTTGGACTCAATTATTAGTTTAGATTCAGATTTCTCTGTCTGTGTATAATTTTCAGTCTATCATATTTGTCTTCTCTTTGAGTCCGTTTAAAAAACAAATAAATAATAATAAAAAATWATCTACCACCTGACCTCCACYGCGTAACCATGGAGACCAACCTGGAAGTCAGCCCTCCCTGCTTCTTCCTTTCACTGGAAGTGGTCACTACTCAAACTCCTCCTCTTCCTCCTCTTCTCCCTCCATTTGATTCGGCGAGGAGGCTGTTGGRGTGGCGGGGGCGGAGTCCTGGGAGAGCGTCGCCACAGTTACGATGCGAGGGGAGGAGCCTAAGCCCTGGTTAGAATTTTCCATGTCGTCGGTGGTGATGATGGCGAGAGAAGCCCCGCCCTTCTTGTTCAGGTGGGTTTTGATGTGTTTGGAGAGATGGTCACTACGCATGAAACGCTTACTGCACTCTGGACACTCAAACCTCTTCTCTCCTGGAGGATGGGGAGAGAGATATCTGATTAAGAACAACATAGTCCCAGCTCCCGGGACTGCCGCTCAGAAAAAATATCAGCCCGCGCAGATAAGCATGAGATTGAACATCCCTCAACTTTCTAGTTTTCCCCTTTAGTTAATAACACCATCAACATTTCACCCTATTGTGGGAATTTACCAAATTAGCCACTTTCAACGCAACATACGGAAAAAAAAAAACTATGCAAGACTTAGTATAAAAACGAACTATGCAGGAGATTTTCTTGTAGGCAGAACGTACCGGAGTAGGATTCTATTGCATTGACAGGCACGACTCAGGCACGTACTCGACACAGCAGTGCGCCATAACCAATCAGAGCTGCAGTATCCCTATATGCAAATATACCATTGCCATATATGGATCTGTGCCATTCACTTTGAACTAGACNTGGAGGATGGGGAGAGAGATATCTGATTAAGAACAACATAGTCCCAGCTCCCGGGACTGCCGCTCAGAAAAAATATCAGCCCACGCAGATAAGCATGAGATTGAACATCACTCAACTTTCTAGTTTTCCCCTTTAGTTAATAACACCATCAACATTTCACCCTACTGTGGGAATTGACCAAATTAGCCACTTTCAACGCAACATACGGAAAAAAAAAAACTATGCAAGACTTAGTATAAAAACGAACTATGCAGGAGATTTTCTTGTAGGCAGAACGTACCGGAGTAGGATTCTATTGCATTGACAGGCACGACTCAGGCACGTACTCGACACAGCAGTGCGCCATAACCAATCAGAGCTGCAGTATCCCTATATGCAAATATACCATTGCCATATATGGATCTGTGCCATTCACTTTGAACTAGACCGTGTTTACAGCATGAGTGGTCGCGAGTAAATGCGCTTGTTTTGAGATCAAAGCTGCCTGTAGCAAAGGATGCACATTTGTTCATATCCTGTGCTAGTTAGTTAGTTAAAGCCCAATTATTTATTTATTATAAACATTTCTAGTCAACAATAAGGGAGGGGTTGCTTCCTACAAGAACACAAAATGTGTGCATTCCAGGTTAAYAGCATCCCTTGGGGAGTTGCAGCGATGAGACAAGATCGTAATTGGGGAGAAGAAAAGGGGGAAAATACAAATATATAGATATAAATAGTTATATACTGTATATGTTATGGGATGCATTTTCTCCATTGTTTGGGATGGTAGGCCACTCTGGTAGATCTACATTATGATCAAATAGCCACAGTAGCCTACTTGACCCCTGTTATTACTGTAACTTAAAGCGGGTACAGCCTCAGTGTTCAACCTCTCACCAAAAGTTGTACAGAATTTTTCACAACGTTCAAGTTTGTGCTCAGCAGACCTGACATTTGTTCAGTGCCGAAAAAAATGTAGAGGGAACATTGGACACATCTGTGTGTGTACCTGTGTGTGTCCGTCTGTGTCTCTGCAGTTCYTCCGAGCGTGTGAACCTCTTGCCACAGAAGATCCAGTTACAGACGAAGGGTCTTTCTCCTGTGTGCCAGCGGAGGTGAGCTCTCAGGTGGCTGGTCTTACCTGATAGATAAAATATTAAGACACATA
>NW_019944094.1:82829-93474 GCF_002910315.2 Salvelinus sp. IW2-2015
AGTTTTCTTCATAGACTGGTAAATCTATATTTTCTACAGTATAGACTGGTAAATCTATATTTTCTAAGTATAGACTGGTAAACCTCTATTTTCTACAGTATAACTGATAAATCTATATTTTCTACAGGATAAAACTAGAAAGTCTCTTTCCTACAGTATAACTAGAAGTCTCTTTTCCTACAGTATAAACTAGAAATCTCTTCCTACATATAAACTAGAAGTCTCTTTCCTACAGTATAAACTAGGAAGTCTCTTTTCCTACAGTATAAACTAGGAAGTCTCTTCTACAGCAGGCTTGCCAACTGGCAGTGGAGTATATTTTTATTTTCATTGTTGACATAAAACGACTGTAAAAACACCAGGAAATCAGCTCCAAGTGAATTTATTCTGTTTCCAGTATTCCACCGCATAATGGAGAGATGCGTCATCAATATACAAATGTAAGCAAGACTTGAAATGATATATGTTTTTAGTCTGTTTGGGCTTCTTTGGTCAATTTGCGGTCTACAAATAATTTGGAATTATGTTCGCGGCCCCCATTAAACTGGTGAAAAGGTCCTACCGTAGACCTTTCCACTTACCGTAGACCCTTTCCACAAGTATAGACTCGGTCCTAGCCGTAGAACCTAATTCGAAACGTATAGACTACAGTGTCTTACTACGGCTTAACGACGACTATTCCACAGTATAGACTGTTACGTCCGTTCACAACGTTGACTGTTACCGGAGACCTTTCCACAGATAGACTGGTCCTACTGTAGACCTTTCACTTACCGAACCTATTACAGTAATCCAACCGACACTGTCATACGTAGACTTTCCACTTCAGTCAGACCTTTCCACTTACCGTAGACTTTCAACCAGTAAATAGAACTGCGTTCCTCCGTGACCTTCCTCACTTAACCCGTAAGACCATATTCACGTATAGACTGGTCCTACCCGTAGACCTATTCACCCAGTCATAAGCACTGGTCTTACCGGTAGACCTATCAACATATAGACTGGTCTTAACGAGACCTATTCACAGTATAGACTGTCCCTTCCCCGGTTAGACCTATTCAAGTTAACTGGTCTTACCGTAGACTATTCCACAGTATAGACTGCTCTTACCGTGAACCTATCCTCACAGTATAGACTGTCTCCACTCCACAGTATAGACTGGTCCTACCGTAGACCTTTCCACTTACCGTAGACCTTTCAACAGTATAGACTGTGTCCTACCGTAAGACCTATAATCAGACGTACCAGATATCCACAGTACTCAGCTGGTTCTACCGTAGACCATTTGCACAGTATAGACCTTGTCTTACCGTAGACCTATTCACAGTATAGACTGGTTACCGCCTAGTATTTCCTTGATGTTCCACCTTAGAATCCATATAGACTGGTCTTACCGTAGACTATTCACATATAGACTGCGTCTTACGAGGACCTATTCACAGTATAGACTGGTCTTAGTAGAACCTTTCCACAGTATAGACTGGTTTTACCGTAGAACCTTTCACAGTATAGACTGGTCTTACCGTAGAACCTTCCACAGTATAGACGGGTCTTACCGTAGACCGTATTCACAGTATGACTGTCTTCACCGTGACCTATTCACAGTATAGACTGGTCTCGTGACCTACAACAGTTAGAGTTCCTACTCTCACCAGTATAGACTGGTCTTACCGCTAGACCTTTTCACCAGTCATAGACTGGTCTTACCGTAGACCTTTCCGACATAGGTTCACGGAGACTCTGTGCGGTCTACCGTAGACCTAATTCACAGTAATAGACTGTCTTACCGTAGACCTATTTCACAGTAATAGACTGGTCCTACCGTAGACTTCCACTTACCTGACCTTTCAACAGTATAGACTGGTCCTACCGGACCCTATTCACCTTAACTGTAGACCTATTCCAGTATAGACTGGTCTTACCGTAGAACTATTCACTATAGGACTGGTCTATCGTAGACCTTTCAACAGTATCAACTGGTCTACCGGCTAGACCTTCAACAGTATAAGTGGTCTACCTACCGTCCATTACCGCTAGACCTTCACGAATATGCTACGTAGACCTTTCCGACTTACCGAGACCTTTCAACAGTATAGACCTGGTCCTACCGTAGACCTTTCAACCAGTATAGACCTGTCCTACCATATCACCCTTTTCCCACTTTAAACCGTAAGACCTTCAAACAGTATAGACTGGTCCTACCGTAGACCTTTCAAACAGTATAGACTGTCCTACCGTAGCACCTTTCACTTCCGTAGACCTTTTCACAGTCATAGACTGGTCTTACTGTTAGACCTTTCCCCAGTATAGACTGGTCTTACCTAGACCTTTCAACACAGTAGACTGGTCTTACCGTAGACCTTTCAACAGTATAGACTGTCTTACCCGAGGACTTTCAAACAGTAATAGACTGTCTGTACCGTAGACCTTTCAAAGTTAAGACTGGTTTACCGTCGGACCTTTCCACAGCATTAGACTGTCTTACTGTAGACCCTTTCCACAGTAAGACTGGTCCTACTGTAGACCGTTCCCACATTATAGACTGGTCTTACGTAGACCTTCCACAGTATAGACTCGTCTTACCGTAGACTTTCCACATACCGTTTTTAGACCTTCCCACAGTATAGACTGGTCCTACTGTAGAGCCTCAACACAGTATAGACTGGTCTTACCGTAGACTTTCCACAGTAAAACGGTCACTACTGTAGGAACCTTTCCCACAGCATAGACTGTCCTACCTGTAGACCTTCCACAGTATAGACTCCGGTCACTATGTAGACCTTTCCACATATCAGACATGCGTCTACCGTAGACCTTTCCCATAGTAATAGGACTGGTCCTACCGTAGACCTTCCCACAGAAGGACTGCGTCTACTGTAGACCTTCAACAGTATAGACTGCGTCTTACCGTGACCTTTCCACCAAGTATAGACTGGTCTATACCGTAGACCTCCATATACTGCTTACAGACATTTTTTCTTCAGTACTAAGGTCTTAACCGTGCTTTCCACGACTGGTAGAAACCTTCCACAGTATAGACTGTCTTACCGCTAGAACTTTCCAACAGTATAGACTGTCTTACCGTAAACCTTCCACAGTATAAGACTGGTCTTACCGTAGACCTTTCACAGTATAGACTGGTCTTACCGAGAAGCTTTCCCACGTATAGACTGGTCTTACGTAGACCTTCCACAGTATAGACTGGTCTTGCCGTAGACCTTTCCACAGTATATGACTGTCTTAACCGTAGACCTTTCCACAGTATAAGACTGGTCTTTCACTGTTTAGACCTTCCACAGTATAGACTGGTCCTACCGTAGACCTTTCCCACAGTATAGACGGTCTATACTGTAACCTTTCCACAGTTACTAGACTGCGTCTACCGTAGCCTTCCAACAGTATAGAACTGTCTTACTGTAACCTTTTCCCACTTAGAGCTACCCTAGACCTTTCCAGTATAGGTCCTACCGTAACCTTTCCCAGCATCTGTCTCAGACCTTTCCAACAGCCCTCCATGTGACACACAGATGCTGCTCTTCTATGATGGGTCTCCAATGGTCCTGCAACACACACACACCACACACACCCACACACACACACGTTGACTAGCGAACACACACACACAGCAGAGACAGAGTCAGAGACAGAGAGTGTGTGTTTGAGTGTGTGTGTGGTGCGTACACAGTACCTCCCTCCTCCCGGGCCCACTGTTAGCAGGAGCACGCCACCCTGCGAAGCTTCTTGCTGGCGGTCCCTTTCCTGTCTGATGAAACTCTGAACGAGAACCCATCTGGTCTGGACTAAGCGATGACCCCGCCATGGTTTACCCGCCGGTTACGCGTCACGGCGGGGATGGCTCGACGTTAACCTCCTCCCTCCCTGACCCTGCGGCTGACCTGGTGCGAATTAGAGTGGAACACAGAGAATGGGAATGGGAATACAGTAAGGATGGAATGCGAATACAGTAGAATGGAATGGAATACAGTAGAGTGGCGAATGCGAATACAGTAGATGGAATGGAATACAGTAGAATGGAATGGCTATTTTGAGCTTTAAAACTCAATGTCAAATGTACTGGGACTACATTTTGAAGGATGTTATGTCAATGTAATACGGCACACACAGTATAGACTCTGTCTCTTATACACATCTAGATGTGTATAAGAGACAGGTCGATAGATGAGTCTCGTAGAAAAAGACAATGCAAAACCATGCATCAATGAATCGCTGTGGTGCTGAATATGTTATCTTTGCTTTACTGTAAAACCATTACCTTACAAAATAATGACGCCATATTGTTCAAGCGCTGAATCACTTGTTAGAGGGGAGGAAATAATGCCTTTCCACCAGTACATTTGCATTCCTACGAGGCATAAAACCAAAGTCTCAATGTTCCACTGAACTCACGCTGGCATCAGAGATCAATAGCCTTCTCAACCTTACAATATAATATTGCATATCCATCTTCCATGATGCCCCCCATTGAACGGCTGCTGAGATGTTTCAGTGCTTATTGTCGTTTTTAGGCCTGAAGAGGTGAAATCGTTTTTAGGCCTGAGGGTTGACATTTCTCTCATGCTTTCATGTTCCAGAGGAATACAGGGGGAGAGGGATCAAGGCCCTATCTGATGCACACAGCAGGAGCAGCTGGGCACACTGGGTTCCCTCCAGAAGGAGCCACTGTGCATGATGGGGTTGGTTCTAAGACCATTGAAGGAAGAACTGGGCCAAATGCTTTCACCATGGTCCCCACTCAAACAGTTGTAGCCTGTTTCAAGTAGGCTTCTCACTCAGGGACACCTAAATGCACACAGCAAAGATAGATTCTGTGCCATTGTGCAATGAAATATGTTGTGCATGCAGGGAAAATGTGTATTCTAAGCGACTTTGATTATAATAATAATGATGATGAAAATGTGTTTCAGCACCTTATTGTTTTGTTTGGCCGTCTGTTTGTCGACTCCACTGTGTCCTTACATAGCGGAACTGTGATGATCAATGGAAATGTAGTAATTGGGTTGTCCAGTGTTCCTCCCTTTGGAGAGAGAATAGGCTTCATCTAGGAGCAACAAGCAGGACACTGTTATGAGATAAACATGTTCATTTTCTAACATGAACCTCTCCTGTCGAACTGATGAAGTAGTGTGTACAAACACTTATAATACACCTTACCATTTAGGTCCCAGTGTCTCTATCTTGTGGCTTGATAAAGTATTGCAAGTGATCTCTCACGCTCTTCTTCAGTGCCACATCCATTGGAAACAAAGTTGAATGTTCAATTTGCAGGGAGACGCGATTAAAAAAATAGGTCAATAATTTATTTGGATACAAAAACCATTAGGTGTCAACAATTACCATAAGCAATATGGGTATACTTTTATCACAAGAACAACACATGACATACCAACATACCAACTGAGTTTTTTTCTCCAAGCCAGTCAGTCTGATTGTCTGTAAAGGTGGCAATATTTAATATGCTGTCATCTCTAGGATATGTTTACTAGGCCTACTCTTAGTATGTGACAGGTTGCAGATGACAAGAATGCATGTGACAAGAAATAATTATTTGACAAGAATGTAAATGTCACATTTCACAATGTAAATTGTATAGGTTTAATCTATTCCTTGATTGGAAAACAGTAAAGTCAAACTTCAGTCATTGTATGACTTATTGGACTGTGCAGTAGCCTACCTTTATGTCAAAATAGGAACATCTTGAAACAATTACAGTTAATAATTGCTGCGACATTTTAAATTAGTAATTACTATCTATTAATTATTAGCGCAATTGAAAACCTTCACAATAAAACGCCCCCACATTCTAATCTAAATGGATAATTGATGAAGTGAATGCACAGTAGCCTATTACACAATTTCACTATTGTATCTCATTGGACAGCGGTTAAACGCATGTTCCACACGCCTTCTGTCTGTCGGTGAAATCGCGACTGGTGTGGACTTGCAAATGAAGCGAAATAGGGAACGTTCGTCACCAAGACAATCACCTTTACTTTCCAACGTCTGAGATTTTTTCCCATTTTTGACCTACCTATTTGGATTAAATCATAGCCTTCTGCGCGTGAGTGCAGAGTGCGGTTATTGGATCCGGAGGCGCTGGTTGCCCGCATTTGCAGAACGAATTGCATCGTTGTGGAGTTGTAGTAATTTATCCAGGTTGCTCTCAAGTGACGCGCATAGCACATTCTAGGATTTTGGTGGGCGACAGTCGCACTTGTCCTCTGGTGTACTGAATTTCGTTGGCTGTATGGAGGGATGTCGGGATGGCTTGCACCAGGAGAACCAAAACTTTGGTGTCTACATGCGTGATCTTGAGTGGCATGACCAACATCGTGTGTCTGCTCTATGTTGGATGGGTCACTAATTATATCGCGAATGTATACATCAAAGTCCCCATGCCTGTCCCAGAGAAAAAGTTAGAAGGCGACAAGAAGGGGGACACCCTACGGATCATAGAAAGACTTGATCGACTTGAGAATGTGGTCAACCAGCACATACAAGGTAAAGTAACCACCACACTGAGCAAGTATCCTTTTACTTACTGTTTGATAGATTCTGAGTTGCATATGTTCAATTGCATTGAATGTATGGTTTGCGATGTATTAATGATATCGACCTATGTGAATTAGCCTATATCTCCAAACTCAGCAAATAATGACATTGTTGATTTATAACATAAGATGACCCTAACATTTTCCTTTGTGAATAATGTGACCAACATTTGTCATCTCCTTACTTTGAGTGGTCTGTCTGTCTGGACCATGTGACAGAAAGGGAAAAGGACAATGAGATCATTGCAAAAGCCATTTATTCTCTCTGGAGGCAAAATTCCTAGTAGTCTATGTATTATAATTGGAGCAGTGTTGGTGAACTTAATTGCTTCTCCCACAGCGTGAAATATACATATAGTAAATGTGTAGCTGCAGTTATACTCAACCTCATTGTTTGCTGTCTCACATGCTGAAGCTTAAAACCTTATTTTTCAAAACCCGAGTCTGTCTCCTTATACATTTTGGCATAATTGTCTATTTTTTTTGCATCTGCTCATCAGGTGTATTATGACTGCCTATTGTGACACTTGAAGTTTGTTTTTCTGTTAGGCCAATAGTCTCATGAAAACTGTAGTGTAGACTGTGAATGTGAAAACTAGCCCAGCGTACTGTACGTATCTGCTACAATGTCATCTATTTTGAGCTTTAAAACTCAATGTCAAATGTACTGGGACTACATTTTGAAGGATGTTATGTCAATGTAATACGGCACACACAGTATAGACTCTNGAATACAGTAGAGTGGAGTGGAATACAGTAGAGTGGAATGGAATACAGTAGAGTGGAATGGAATACAGTAGGGTGGAATACAGTATAGTGGAATGGAATACAGTAGGGTGGAATGGAATACAGTAGAGTGGAATGGAACACAGTAGAATGGAATGGAATACAGTAGAGTGGAATACAGTAGGGTGGAATACAGTAGAGTGGAATAGAATGGCAAACATTTTTTATAGCTCTGCTCCCAACCCCCCCAGACAATAAAGAACAACACTCAACACACACCCTGTCTGTCTGTCTGTCTGTCTGTCTGTCTGTCTGTCTGTCTGTCTGTCTGTCTCTCTCTCTCTCTCTCTCTCTCGCTCTCTCTTGCTCTCTCTTGCTCTCTCTCTGTCTCTCTCTTGCTCTCTCTTGCTCTCTCTCTCTCTGTCTGGCTCTCTCTCTCTCTGTCTGTCTGGCTCTCTCTCTCTCTGTCTGGCTCTCTCTTGCTCTCTCTGTCTGTCTCTCTCTCTCTCTGTGTTTGTCTGGCTCTCTCTCGCTCTCTCTCTCTGTCTCTCTATGTCTCTGTCTCGCTCTCTCTCTGTGTTTTTACCCTGTAGTCCGGTGATGGTGAGGGGTAACCCCTGCATCTGTACCCCAGTGGTGCCCAGCCCGGAGATGCTGACTGTCTGCACCCCCGACCCAGGGTTGATCTGGGCTGTGCTCAGTGTCAGGGGAGCCCCCCCCAGCTGCATGAATCCCCCCCCGCCCACAGGGGCCAGGGTCAGCTGCTGGGGCACAGACATTCCCCCGGGGAGCTGCAGGGTCTGCCACGTGATCTGACCCGACGGAGAGAGGGTTGGGGTCCGGATCAGAACCTGGAGGAAATCAATGAATACAAATAGGATATCAATCATTCAGACATTCAATTCAAATCAATACAACAAACATTACAATCATTGACGATAGAAGAAAAATAAGCCTTCAGATTTATTTATCTCGTCCGTAATTTACTGCCCCAAAATATCCCTCAAATCCCCAGGTACAAAGGAGTGGGAATGAAGCAACTCAAAACGATAAAGGTAGTTAAGGAAAGAGAAGAGAGAGCAGCTGGCTAGTTACCTGTTGGTTCTGGAAGGCTTGTATGGGCTGTAGGGTCCCACCTGGTCCTAACTGAAAGGTTTGAATCTGCTGGCCCTGGAACTGGTAGAAACAAACACAGAGTTTACACACTTTCAGCGGATTCACTGTGTGTGTGTGTGTGTGCGTGTGTGTGTGTGTGTGTGTGTATTACCTGGTTCTGTGGCTGGATCTGGGCCTGTGTGATCTGCTGTGGCTGGATCTGGATCTGCTGCAACAACTGGTTGCCCATCTGAACAATGATGATAACAATTACTTAGAATATAATTTATTATAGTATAATCCCATATCATACTTGAATAGAATAGAGTAGAATAGAGTAGTGTAGAGTAGAATATAGTAGAGTAGAATAGAATAGAGTAGAGTAGAACAGAGTAGAATAGAGTAGAGTAGAATAGAGTAAAAAATAGTAGAGTAGAATAGAGTAGAGTAGAATAGAGTAGAAAATAGTAAAATAAAGTAGAGTAGAGTAGAATAGAGTATAATAGAGTAAAATAGAGTAGAGTAGAATAGAGTAAAAAAAAGTAGAGTAGAATAGAGTAGAAAATAGTAAAATATAGTAGAGTAGAATAGAGTAGAATAGAATAGAGTAAAAATTAGTAGAGTAGAATAGAATAGAAAAGAGTAAAATAGAGTAGAGTAGAATAGAGTAAAATAGAGTAGAGTATAGTAGAATAGAGTAGAATAGAGTANAGTAGAATAGAGTAAAAAGGAGTAGAGTAGAATAGAGTAGAAAATAGTTAAATAGAGTAGAGTAGAATAGAGTAGAATAGAGTAAAAAAGAGCAGATAAAATAGAGTAGAATAGAGTAGAAAATAGTAAAACAGAGTACAGTAGAGTAGAATAGAGTAGAATAGAGTAAAACATAGAGTAGAATAGAGTAGAAAATAGTAAAATAGAGTAGAGTAGAATAGAGTAAAAATGAGTAGAGTAGAATAGAGTAGAAAATAGTAAAATACAGTAAAATAGAGTAGAGTAGAATAGAGTAGAATAGAGTAGAAAATAGTAAAGTAGAGTAGAGTAGAATAGAGTAGAATCGAGTAGAATAGAGTAAAAACGAGTAGAGTAGAATAGAGTAGAGTAGAATAGAGTAAAAAGGAGTAGAGTAGAATAGAGTAGAAAATAGTTAATTAGAGTAGAATAGAGTAGAATAGAGTAGAATAGAGTAAAAAATAGAGTAGAATAGAGTAGAAAATATTAAAATAGAGTAGAGTAGAATAGAGTAGAAATGAGTAGAGTAGAATAGAAAATATTAAAATAGAGTAGAGTAGAATATAGTAGAAATGAGTAGAGTAGAATAGAGTAGAAATGCGTAGAGTAGAATAGAATAGAAAATATAAAAATAGAGTAGAGTAGAATAGAGTAGAAAATAGTAAAATAGAGTACAGTAGAGTAGAATAGAGTAAAAAAGAGTAGAATAGAGTAGAAAATAGTAAAATAGAGTAGAGTAGAATAGAGTAGAATAGAGTAAAAATGAGTAGAGTAGAATAGAATAGAAAATATTAAAATACAGTAAAATAGAGTAGAGTAGAATCGAGTATAATAGAGTAAAAAAGAGTAGAGTAGAATAGAGTAGAATAGAGTAAAAAGGAGTAGAGTAGAAAATAGTTAAATAGAGTAGAATAGAGTATAATAGAGTAAAAAAGAGTAGAGTAGAATATAAGTAGAAAATATGTTTTAAAATAGAGTAGATGTAGTTAGATAGAGTTTGAATGGTGAAGGTAGGAAAAATCAGATGTAAAAAGGAGTAGCACGTAGAACATAGCGAGTAGAATAGAGATAGTAAAATAGAGTAGAGTAGTAGTTAGAATAGATGTAGAATAGAGTAAAGTAAGGAGGAGTAAGAGTAGAATAGAGTAGAAATCAGTAAAATAAGAGTAGAGTAGAATAGAGTAGAGTAATAGAGTAGAGATATAGAGTAAAAATGGAGTAGAAAATAGGAGTAGAGTAGAATAGAGTAAATAAGGAGTAAGGAGTAGTAATAGAGTATGAGTAGAAAATAGTAAAATAGAGTAGAGTAGAATAGAGTAAAATAGAGTAGATAGAGTAAAAAAGAGTAGACTAGAGTAGAAAATAGTAAAATAAAGTAGAGTAGAATAGAGTAGAGTAAACAAGAGTAGAGCAGAATAGATAGAGTAGAATAGAGTAGAATAGAGTAGAAAGTAAAATAGAGTAGAATAGAAGTTTAAAGGTCAAATAACGAGGAGTACGAACCCACCTGTACCACGAGTGACCTT
>NW_019944094.1:96006-128226 GCF_002910315.2 Salvelinus sp. IW2-2015
GTAGAATAGAGTGAGAGAATAATAGCAAGATAGAATAGATGTACAAATAGAGTAGAATAGAGTAGAGTAGAGAATAGAGTATAGATAGAGTAAAAGGAAAGTAGAGTAGAAGTAGAGTAGAGTAGAAAAAAGATTGTAAAATAGAGTAGAGTAGAAGTATAGAGTAGAATAGAGTAAAAAGAGCGTAGATAAGAGTAGAAAATAGCTAAAATAAAGTAGAAGTAGAAATAGATGAATAGAGTAGAATAGAGTAATAGAGTAATAGAAATAGAGAGAATAAAGATATGAATTAGAAATAGAGTAGAAAATGAGTAAAAATAGATACAATAGAGTAGAATAGAGTAAAAAGAAGTAGAGTAGAAATAGAGTAGAAAGAGTAAATAGAGTTAGAAATAGAGTAAAATAGAGTAGAGTAGAATATAGTAAAATAGAATAGAGTAGAATAGAGTAAAAATAGTAGAGTTAGAGTAGATATAGAGTAAAATAGAGTAAAAGAGAGAGTTAGAGAGGAATAATAGAGTAAAATAGAGTAGTAGTATAGTAGAATAGAAGTAGAATAGAGTAAAAAGAGTAGAGTAGAATAGAGTTAAAAATAGTAAAATAGAGAGAAAGTAGAGTAGAGTAAAATAGAGTAGAATAGAGTAAAATAGTAGTAGAATAGAGTAGAGTAGAATAGATAGTAAGAATAGAGTAAAAAGAGTAGAGTAGAATAGAGAAATAGAGTAGAAATAGTAAAATAGAGTAAGTAGAACTAGAGATAGAATAGAGTAAAAATAGAGTAGGACATAGAGTAGAAAATAGTAAATAAGAGTAGAGTAGAATAGAGATAGAATAGAGTAACAAAGTAGAGAGTAATAGAATAGAGTAGAATAGAGTAAAAATGAGAATAAAATAGAGTAGAGTAGAATTAGAGTAAATAAATAGTTAAAATTAGAGTAGAATAGAGAAAATAAAAGAGAGTAGAGTAGAATAGAGTAGAAAATAGTAGAGTAGAATAGAGTGAGAATAATGAGTAAATAGAGTAGAGTAAATATAGAGTAAATAGAATAGAGTAGAAATAGAGTAAAAAAGAGTAGAGTTAGAAATAGTTGAGTAAAATAGAGTAAAAAGGATAGAGTAGAATAGAGTAAAATGAGTAGAGTAGTAGTCTAGAATAGAGAGTAGAATAGAGTAAAAAGGAGTAGAGTAGAATAGAGTAAAATAGTAAAATAGAGTAAATAGGAGTAGAGTAAAATAGAGTAGAATAGAGTAAAATAAGTAGAAATAGAGTTAGAGTAGAATAGAGTAGAATAGAGTAAAAAGGAAGTAGAGTAGAATAGAGTAGAGTAGAAAATAGTAAATAGAGTAGAGTAGAAAATATAGAGTAGAATAGAGTAAAAAAGAGTAGACTAGAGTAGAAAATAGTAAAATAAAGTAGAGTAGAAGTGAGTAGAATAGAGTAAAAAAGAGTAGAGCAGATAGAATAGAGTAGAATAGAGATAGAGAGAAAATAGAAAACTAGAGTAGAATAGAAGTTTAAAGTCAAATAAGAGGAGATGAACCCACCTGTCCACGATGACCTGCTGGATGGTCCCTGGAGGATCTGATTGGCTCTGCAGTCCGTTGGCCTGACTCTGGACCTGTCAATCAAGCAACAACAAACAACCAATCAATACATTAATTAATCAACCAATCAATCAACCAATCAATACATTCATTAATCAACCAAACAATCAATCAATAAATCCTTTACAACACAGATGTTTAGTCACACAAACACACACATACCATCTGAGAGTCCTGTCGCTGGGTTGTTCTGTGTGTCTCTCGCCTACCTCCGTCCGACCCGGCTACAGAACTCAGCTGTGTTCCGTCTGTCGACGCTCCCTCCCCCCGGCAACAGTTGTTATGGTACCACAAGACGACCCGGTAACAGTAACTGCCCGGACACGCCGCTGCAGTTGTCGTCACAAGTTGGTTGCCGTAGCTACGGTAAAGCTGCCATCGGCTGATTGGACAAGCTGCACGGCTCCGCTCCCCGCTAAATTATTCATGACCGGCAGGCGAGGGTCATACCGCCGATGTTTATGGGTACTGTAGTACTGACCTGGGTCTGGGAGCCCTTAAGGTCTGCATCTGCAACGGGAAGGACTGGGCGGAACGAAGCTGCAACGTCTGATTGGCTGAACTAGTGAGGATGGCTTGCTGATTGGCTGGCTGTAGGATTGCCTGGGTCTGGGATTGGTTCTGGATCAGCTGGACCTGCTCTGGTAGACCCCCTGGGCCGGACTGAATAGAATAGAATAACTTTATCTGTTTCCATCTAAAAAATGTTATGCGCCAAAGCGCCTGTCTAATCTCTAGACCACCTGTCTACCACCTGTCTAACCTCTAACCACCTGTCTAACCTCTAGACCACCTTCTAACCTCTAGACCACTCTCTAACCTCTAAACCACCTGTGTCTACCACCTCTCTAACCTCTAGACCGCACCTGTCTAACCTCTAGACCACCTGTCTAACCTCTAAACCACCTGTCTAACCTCTAGACCACGTCTACCACCTCTCTAACCTATAGACCACCGTCTCTAACCTCTAGACACCTCTCTAACCTCATAGACCACCTCTCTAACTCTAGACCACCTGTCTACCATCCTCTAACCTCTAGACCACCTGTCTACCACCTCTCTAACCTCTAGACCTCTGTCTCCACCTCCTGTAACCTCTAGACCACCTCTCTAACCTCTAAAACCACCTCTCTAACCTCTAGACCACACTGTCTACCACCTCTCTAACCTCTAACCACCTGTCTACACCTCTCTAACCTCTAGACCGCCTGTCTACCACCTGTCTAACCCTCTAGACCCACCTCTCTAACTCTAGACCACCTGTCTAACCTCTAGACCACCTGTCTACCACCTCTCTAACCTCTAGACCGTCTGTCTACCACCTCTCTAACCTCTAGACCCCGTCTCACCACCTCTCTAACCTCTAGACCACCTGTCTACCACCTCTCTAACCTCTAAACCACCTGCTCTAACTCTAGACCACCTGTCTACCACCTCTCTAACCTCTAAACCACCTCTAACCTCCTAACCACCTGTCTACACCTGTCTCTAACCTCTAACCACCTGTCTAACCTCTCTTACAACCACCTGTCTAACCTTGCTAAAACCACCTGTCTACCACCTCTCTTTATTCTTAGACCACCTGCTCTACCACCTCTCTAACTCTAAACCACCTGTCTAACCTCTAAACCACCTGTCTACCACCTCTCTAACCTCTAGACCAGGGCTTTTCAAACTTTCTCCTGTGGGCCTCCAGCCATTCCATGTATTTGAACTATTCCACAGCTAGCTCACCTGATTCAACTGGTCAACCAACCATCAAGCCCTTGACTAGGTGAATCAGGTGAGTTGACCAGGTGAAATCAGGTGAGTTGACAAGGTGAATCGGTTGAGTTAGTTCAGGGCTACAACATACATGTGAAACATCTGGGGGTCCCTGAGGAGTGTTTTGAGAACCACTGCACTAGACCAGCTGCCACCCACCTGATGTGAATGTGCTGCCCGCCCAGGGATGCGGTCTGGGGACTGATGTGGATCTGTTGACCCCCCAGGGATGCAGTCTGGGGGCTGATGTGGATCTGTTGGCCCCCCAGGGATGCGGCCTGGGGGCTGATGTGGATCTGTTGGCCGTCGGCCGTCTGCAGGTGGGGGATCACCTGGTATTGGACCCCACCCCCCGACGACGGCATGTTTTGCACCTGGACAGGGACCAAAACATTAACATGACATAAAAACAGTGGCATTAGGTGGCCATGTTCTGAACTCTAACAGATATATAGTACAACACATAGTAATCCACCACACATGTCGAAGAAAAAGACTATTTATTATAAGTTATAGMACCAGAATTCCCAGTCAGACAACATTCCCTTCTATACACTCACACACGCGCACACGTTATACTGTTACGCACACACCTGGATGATCTGGAACTGCTGCTGCACCTGCTGATTGGCTGCTACGGTGTTAGTCCCGCCCACAGCCTTCATCTTACGGCCTGCCGGAGCACTGTCATTGGCTGAAGTGGTGGCCAGCGTCACGGCGACGGGTTGATTGGCAGTGTCCTTGGCCATTTGGGGAGCTGTAGTGATGATCTGCCAGCCGTTTCCAGTGAACTGGGCAGGAACCAGTTCCAACTGTTGTTGAACCAAAGTCTGATTACCCGCTGCGTCTACAACTATATGACCCTGGAACTGTCCACCCTGCACCTGCAAATAAACACACATAAACAATAAATAAAAGAATGAGAAAACATCATTGAACAAACGTACTGAAGTAGGAACTTAAGTCTGATTCCCAGGTCTAGATGTATCTGGCCACCCTGCAGCCAGAAGCCCCTTCAACACAGTGACACTTTACTGAACGTCTGCYGGTATAATGCCTTGGAACTTGTTAGCATGTAAGAGCCTTTATAGGTTACTATTATTACCAAACTTACATTGCCAAACAACAAGTACAACAGCAACAAGTACAGTTATAGGAGAAACCAAACATCTACAGAGCTTTTAGAACGTATTCACGCCCCTTTGACCTTTTCCACATTTTGTTGTGTTACAGACGGAATWAAAAATGTATTCAATTCAGAWTTTTGGTCACAATACCCCATAATGTCAAAYTGGAATTGTTTTTCAAAATGTTTACAAATTCATAAAAAATCTTAAATGTKTTGAGTCAATAAGTATTCAACCTCTTTGTTATGGCGASACTAAATAACTTCAGTAGTACAAATTTGCTTAATAGGTCACATTAGTTGCATGGTATCACTCTGTGTGCAATAATAGTGTTTAACATGATTTTTGAATGACTACCTTATCTCTGTACCCCACACATACAGTTAGTTATCTGTAAGGTCCCTCAGTCAAGCAGTGAATTTCAAACACAGATTCAACCACAAAGACCAGGGAGGTTTTCCAATGTTTCACAAAGAAGGGCACCTATTGCTAGATGGGTATACATTTATAAAGTAGACATTGAATATCTCTTTGAGCCTAGTGAAGTTATTAATTAAGCTCTGGATGGCGTATCAATACACCCAGTCACTACAAAGATACAGGCGGCCTTCCTAACTCAGTTGCAGGACAGGGAGGAAACTGCTCAGGGATTTCACCATGAGGCCAAAGGTGACTTTAAAACAGTTACACAGTTTAATGGCTGTGGTAGAACACTGAGGATGGATCAACAACATRGTAGTTACTCCACAACACTAACCTAATTGACAGAGTGAAGAAGGAAACCTGTACAGAGCACAAATATTTCAAAACATGCATCCTGTTTGCAACATTGCACTAAAGTAATACTGCAAAATATGCGGCAAAGCAATMAACTTTTTGTCATGAATACAAAGTGTTATGTTCGGGGCAAATCCAACACACACATTACTGAGTACCACTCTTCATATTTTCAAGCATACTGGTGGCTGCATCATGTTATGGGTATGCTTGTAATCGTTAAGGACAGGGGAGTTTTTCAGGATAAAGAAATTAATGTAATGGAGCTAAGCACAGGACAAATCCTAGAGGAAAACCTGGTTCAGTCTGCTTCCCAACAGACACTGGGAGATTAATTCACTTTTCAGCAGGACAATAACATAAAACGCAAGGCCAAATCTACACTTGCTTACCAAGAAAACAGTGAATGTTCCTGAGTGACCGAGTTACAGTTTTGACTTACATCTGCTGATAATATATGGCAAGACATGAAAATGGTTGTCTAGCAATGATCAACACCGCATTTGACAGAGCCTGAATAATGTTTTGAAGAATAATGGGCAAATATTGCACACTCCAGGTGTGCAAAGCTCTTAGAGACTAACCTAGAAAGACTTGCAGCTGTAATRGCTGCCAAAGGTGATTCTAACATGTATTGACTCAGGAGTGTAAATMAGATATTTCTGTATTTCATTTTCTATACATTTGCAAACATTTCTAAAAACATGTTTTCACTTTGTCATTATGGGGTATTGTGTGTAGATTGGGTGAGAAAACAAATCTATTAAATGCATTTTGAAGTGAGGCTGTAACACAACAAAATGTGGAATAAATCAAGGGAAATGAATACTCTCTGAAGGCACTGTACATATACAATACAAATATTATTATCATGCATTTAACCACCTGTCCCTCCACTCCTCCCTGAACTCCTATCTTACTGCAGGTCGCAGCCAGCAGGGCTAGGGGAGACGTCTGGGAATCCTAGGGAGAACACACACACACACACACACAGATAAGGAGGAATTCAAAAATAGAACGCACATTCATACACAGAGAACATACAAACAAAGATTGACAGAGAGAGAGAGATCAACATCCAGAAAATAGCTGTAAAATTATACAAAGACCTACAAGGAAGCGATTCCCAAACCTTCCATAACAAAGCCATCACCTACAGAGAGATGAACCTGGAGAAGAGTCCCCTAAGCAAGCTGGTCCTGGGGCTCTGTTCACAAGCACAAACAGAGCCCACAGAGACCCAGGACAGCAACACAATTAGACCCAACCAAATCATGAGAAAACAAAAAGAGAATTACTTGACACATTGCAAAGAATTAACCAAAGAAACTTAGCAAACTTGAATGCTTTCTGGCCCTAAACAGAGAGTACACYGTGACAGAATACCTGACCACTGTGACTGACCCAAACCTAAGGAAGGTTTTGACTATGTATAGACTCAGTTAGCATAACATTGCTATTGAGAAAGGTAGACCAGGCTCTCAAGAGAAGACAGGATATGGCCACACTGCCCACAAAATGAGATGGAAACTGAGCTGCACTTCCCAACCTCCTGCCAAATGTATGACCATATTAGAGACACATATTTCCCTCAGATTACAAAGACCCACAAAGAATTCAAAAAAACAATCAAATTTTGATAAACTCCCATATCTACTAGGTGAAATACCACAGCAGCAACATTTGTGACCTGTTTCCACAAGAAAAGGGCAACCAGTGAAGAACAAACACTTGTTTATTATCTATTTCATATGTAAACATATGTTTCCCATGCCAATAAAGCCCTTAAATTGAATTGAGAGACACAGAGAGAGAGAAGTGAAAGAGAGACAGTAGAGAGCAATAGAAGTGGGTAGTATTACAGGAAGTGACTGTGGGTGTGAGAGACACATTTCTCTGTTCTCTCAGAGCAGCGGAAGAGAAGCCTCCCTCTCTCTCTCTCCGCCCTCTCACTCTCACTCAGAGAAAAGGAACTAGGTCGTGGGCAAATATTTAATGTCACACACATGCACAGCACACTTYGAAATCTGTCTGTAGAGACAGCTAGTGTTATTTTTATTTTTTTACAGAAGCTACAAAAGTCTACATCAACACTAGAGTCAAACCCTGTCAGAACACATGCTATGGAAAAGCTCTGAAAAATATAAAATACATATTCACTCTTATACAGTAATATGCATATCTCATAGACATTGAGGCAAAGACACAAGTCCATTATTGGTGTTGAAAGACATTGTGCAATCCTCTGAACTTGGCCTCTATACAGAACCCGGAAGTGGTTTGTATGTGTCTGGGGGCGGGGTCCAGTCTACCTGTGATCCAGAACGTTTGCCTTTCTTGCCTGGTTTCCCTTCTTCTGATCCCGACACTTCAGTCATCTGATCTGAGAACCATCAAATCAGACAATACTTGATCAACAATCAAAAGACTATCACTCTAGGACTGAGTGATTAGCGATCACCTTTATCAATAKCACTGTGAGTGAAGGGATATACGATGCCGTTATTTCCCTGCACGTGGTTTTATAACAGTGTAGTTGCATCATATGGTTCAACTCCTGGCCCTGAAGGCATATGCAGTGATCGGAACCTTATTAGAGACTGTATTACAATGAAACAGATCAGTTATGGAAACATGTAGGCTGTTGTCTCTTATTTAGGATAACGCTATTTCCTCAAAGGGTTATTCTGGATATCAGGCAGGCTACGTGCGCAGAAAGAGTGGGAGAGAGGGTGGAGACGGACAAGAGAGGGGGAGGGTACCTACCACTCATAACGCATTCATAAACCGGAGAGGAGAGGCTACGGGAGAAAGGCCGGCTGAAGCACCSGGGAAGGACGGCCTATTTTCTCCGCGAATGGCTCGCGCTGGGGCTGTGGCGTCGCTCCGGTTAGCACCGAAACCACCCACCGCCAGGAAGGGCGGTACCAAGCTCGAGCAACAATCAAACCTCCCGTTATAACAGGGAAGAGTCCGTTGTCCGCGCCCGACGCCCCTCAAAACCAACCGAAAACACACTTTAACGACCGTCGCGCGTAAATTATATTAACGGGAAAAAATCAAGCGTTTGCATAAATGTATCCTGATCGAAGTTGGTAGTGTGTGTGTTCGCGGTAGGCCCACCCACTTTCATTTACCCAACACCCCTCTCTCGCCTCTCTTTCTGCTTCTGCTGTTTCTGTCGCTAGGTAGCCTAGAACAAGCCTTTCCAACGATCTTCATGCAAAAACACCCCTTATAAATAGCACTATTTTATGTCCATTCTTTATAGTTGCACTGTATAATTGCATCTGGAGACAGATAGATATCTGTGGATTTTTTGTGGGCGGTGTGCTCCTCCCACATATTCAGATTGGATGGCATACTCGGTCTGCGAGGGTTGAGATGGGAGTTGTATTTGGCGAAGCCTCGCCTTCAAAATGTGTTATGGCGGCGGGGACTCCATCTTCCAGCCTGCTTTGCGGTCAGCTGGGTTGGCTCGTCACTAGTTAACACAGCCACACAGTCATAAACCCCGCCTATTTCTAKAATTGTTCTTCTTAAAATCAGACTTTAAACCTAACTTTAACCACACCGTTAACCGTATGACTAACCCTAACCGTAAGACGCAAAAGCACATTTTTTTAAATTTTCATTCATTTTTACAATATAGCCCATTTTGAATTTGTGGCTGTGCTATCTAGAGGGAACAGCAGCTTTGGGCTGGTGCAGGTTATTCCGTTCTCTTCTTTATAAGAGCTTCTCAATTCAATTCCAAGGGCTTTACTGGCATGGGAAACATGTTTACACTTCCAAAGAAAGTGAAATAGATAAAAGTGAAATAAACAATAAAAAATTAACAGTAAACATTACGCAAACGTTTCAAAGGAATAGACATTTCAAATGTCATATAATGGCTATGTACTGTGTTATAACGATGTGTGAATAGCTAAAAGGGGAATTAAATCAATATAAATATGGGTTGTATTTACAATGGTGTTTGTTCTTCACTGGTTGCCCTTTTCTAGTGGCAACAGGTCACAAATCTTGCTGCTGTGATGGCACACTGTGGTATTTCACCCAGTAGATATGGGAGTTTATCAAAATTGGATTTGTTTTCAAATTCTTTGTGTGTCTGTGTAATCTGAGGGAAATATGTGTCTCTAATATGGTCATACATTTGGCAGGAGGTTAGGAAGTGCAGCTCAGTTTCCACCTCAGTTTATAAAGGGCCAGTCTCTGTCTCCCTCTCTATCATAAGGATGTCTTTCTCCCTCCTCTCCTTTATTATACAGGTCCGTATTTCTCCCCATCTCATAAGGGCCAGTCTTGGTCTCCCTCTGTCTGTTTATCAGTATCTCTTTCTGTTTCTTTATCATAAGTTCTCCCTTATTAGGATCAGTCTCACTCACAGCGGTCTGTCTCTCACTCGATCTGTGGAACAGCCATTATAACTGGTGTGTAACAGTGTCTATGAATTTACCAAAAGTCACACACACACACAAAAACCCCTCCCGTACATTCAACTCAGTTTAAACCCAACACAGGGAATGTACCTGGTTGTTAGCACACTCTCATTACCCTACAACAACATTCTCCCCCCGTTCCCCTTGAATGTGCTCTTCTTCACTACCCCTCAAGGATTACATCCAACTATCTAGATGCCACAAGAGGCTGCTGAGGGGAGGACAGCTCATGATAATGGCTGGAACAGAGCAAAAGGAATGGCATCAAAACACCTGGAAACCATGCGTTTCATGTATTTGATAATCCCGATTCCGCTCCAGTCATTACCACGAGTCTGTTAAGGTGCCACCAACCTCCTGTGCTAGATGTCCCAAACTGCTATTAGAGCCATTAAGGATTACATCTATCCATCTATACAAACCCCAAACTGCTACCACAGCCATTAAAAGGTGCACTATTCAGAAACAGCTCTGCCATTTCCTGGTTGCATTGCCTATTTTTAGGTTATTGTGACTAAAGAAGCAAATATAGTGTAGAGGATCATTGTACCATCTAAACCACTGTGAAATATTTTCCATAACCAAAAACATATTTTCAGCTGTTTGAAGCTAGCGCACAAAACTGAAAGTAAGACACAAAAAAACATAACTTCCTGGAAAATTCCGCCCAAAACAATTCTTTGGTATTTGTTTCATTAGTCCATTGTTGATATAATCCCAACATGTTTTGCATGTCAGCAATCAAGTTTTCAAAATATACTGTATCACTTTCAAAATACATTTTCATATGATGCAAAATGCATCAAACCAGCTGTATTTCTGTATTTTGTAAGTTATACATCTTAAAAACTTGATTGATGACATGCAAAACATCTTGGCACTATATCAACAATGGATTAATGAAACAAATACCAAAAGATAACTCCACCCAAAAGCTATCCTTTTGAGAATGACAGATCTATAACTCACATTTCTATGTGAATTGGGTCAGGTCAGCTACTACAGACATTAAGAATTACATCTATCTAGACACTCCAAACTGCTAATAAAGCCATTGTCAAACACACAAATAGACAGAAACCAGCCAGTAAACATAACTTCAGTTCTTTATTCAGATGCAAAGTGTCCACTGTTAGAGGCAGTCTTAAAACTTTTTTTTTTATAATAAAGTGTATTAAAAACAGTACAGTACACGCCAAAGGTATCGGCTATGGTCTATATTCACGTTTGAGTAATTTAGGAGACACTCTAACCCAGAGTGAAGATGTCCCGGTCCTGTTCAGTGAAAGGTCTTACTATCAGGGACGTAGTGGTAAAATAGGTGGGTAAACTCTCCAGTAACGTAAACACCAACTATGCTAATTTAGCGTAATAATAAGTGTGTAAATGTTATTTTCCAAATAAATTTAGGCKATTTTGTGTGTTTTTACCCTCCGCTTCATCCCACATCTAATAAAAAGTTTGACTCCACTGCCTCACTGTTGTTGCATAAAAATATGATTAATAAAAAATAAAAAAATAAAGTGTTAAACCATTCATTACTATTTTACAACATCTGTTGTCGATGGTACAAGCAACAGCATTGTCTTAACCCACATAGAAAAGTAACCCATCAACATCAAAAGTCAACGTACATAAAAACTAAAAAGTAGTAGTAAAGTTGCATTTAGACAGCCAGACCAATTCTGACCTTTTCTCCCCTCTAATTGGTGTTCTGACCAATCACATTAGATCTTTTCACAAAATATTTTTAAGAGCTGATCTGATTGGTCAAAAGACCAATTAGTGGGGYAAAAAAGGATCAGAATTGAGCTGCCTGTCAAAATGCTGAACCACATATGTCCATCAGTGTCACTCAACCTTTTAAGTAGCAGTGATCACACAAGTTATGGTTTTCCTGGGCTGTGTTCAGTAGGACACACCATAGCAAAACATTCTGCAAATGGTAAATATACACTCCCCTACATATATAAAACGTTTCATTTGGCTCTTATACTCCAGCATTTTGAGATTTGAGATCAAATGTTAAATAACATATTGCGTCCTTTTGGAGTCACTTTTATTGTAAATAAGAACAGAATACATTTCTGAACACTACATTAATGTGGATGCTACCACGATTATGGATAATCATGAATTAAATGGTGAATAATGATGAGTGAGAAAGTTAGAGGCACAAAGATAATACCCCCTAAGATATGCTAACCTCTCTATCACCAATAACGGCTGAGTTCAGCATTTTACGATATTTATACCTCTTACCCACTCATTTCTAAATGGGCACAACAATCTCAAACACAACCAAAACAAACTACAAACGCATACAACAAGTTTGTAGAGTGACAAGCTTGATGTAGTCATTGTGTGCTAGGAATATGAAACCACCTACTAAACTTGACTACTTTAATACAAATATAAGCGCATTTGTCCAAATACTTACGACATCTTCAAAATGGGGGGGGGGGCTAGATACATAAAGTGCTTTCATTTTTAAAACGGTAAAAACAGATATGTATGAAAATACCCTTAAATAAAAGTTTACATTTCCAATTGTTTCGTTCTGAACAGATCCATAATTTAAAAAAAACTACGACCAGCAAAATAAAGTTCTGAACCGGTTCGAACCAAACTAACTGCGGATAGAGCAGCTTGCTAWAGAGTGGGCAAGCTAAAGTTGTTTACATGTGTGATGGCCAGAGCGATGCTACAGCCATCTTCTTCGGCGCCACATGACTAATGGCGCCAAAGGAGATGGCTGCCATTTTACGATCATCGGCTGTAGTGGAGCAGGTTGAGAGCTTCAAGTTCCTTGGTGTTTACKTCACCAACAAACTATCATGGTCCAAACACACTAAGACAGTCGTGAAGAGGGCACAACAAAGTCTATTCCCCCTCAGGAGACTGAAAAGATGTGGCARAGGTCCTCAAAAGGTTCTACAGCTGCACCATCGAGAGTCTCCTGACTGGTTGCATCACTGCCTGGTATGGCAACTGCTCGGCCTTCGARCGCAAAGCACTACAGAGGGTAGTGCATATGGCCCASTACATAACTGAAGCCAAGCTTCCTGCCATCCAGGACCTCTATACCAGGCGGTGTKAGAGGAAGGCCCTACAAATTGTCAGACTCCAGCCACCCTAGRCATAGACTGTTTTCTCTGCTARCACARGGCAAGCGGTACCYGAGCGTCAAGTCMAGGTCCAAAAGGCTTCTTAACAGCTTCTACCCACAAGCCYTAAGACTCCTYAACAGCTAATCAAAGGGCTACCCAGACCCCTCTTTTACGCTGCTGCTACTCTCTGTTTATTATCTACACATAGTCACTATAATAACTCTACCAACATGTACATATTACCACAATTACCTCGACTAACCGGTGCCCCCGCACATTGACTCTGTACCGGTACCCCCTGTATATAGCCTCGCTTGTTATTTTACTGCTGCTGTTGAATTATTTGTTACTTTTATCTTTTCTTAAAACCTATTAAAGCATTGTTGGTAGACTACATGCACACACACATAGGTAATGATTTTCAGCTGGCAGGCAGACGCTGGATGAAGTTTGATTGACAGAGGGTGGGCTTTGCAAAAGGTGCTTTTTTACATTTTTGTGGGACAAAAAAATAAATAATCCTGGAACATTTATTAACCAGTTCCCATGCTTTTAAAATAACGGGTCTGTTCCGGAACAGTATAGGTTACTTTTGTTCCCAGTTCTGATTCTGTTCCTTGAACATTTTTGTTATTTTCAGGATTTAGGTTCTGTTCCCTGAACCGGTTCGAACCCCTGCATTCTGTACTGTCGCCTCATAAAACATTTGATCTCAAATCCAAAATGGTGGATAGACAGAAATTAAAAGTTTCTGCGTCACTGTCCAAATAAAAACTTAAGTATGTTCTTAAATACTTAAGAACATACTTACATAAGTATGTTCTTACTGCAGAATGTCAGGTACTACCTCCTGTTTCAAAGCGTTGTGTACCTACTGAACATGACTGTGATTAAATAAGGTGTCAGAGGGACCTGTGGCAGAGGTTGAGGAACACCCTGGGTTCTAGTCTGAACTGTGGCGGTATTAAAGCAGGACAATGTGCGTCAGTGTGACTACGTCCTAATTATCTCACCTTCCTTACAAAGTGTGCACTTGTTAGGACAATGTGCGTCAGTGTGACTACGTCCTAATTATCTCACCTTCCTTACAAAGTGTGCACTTGTTCACTTCCATTTATTGATTTATAGGGGAATGACTGGTGTAAGAAATATGGTGGAAACCTCTTTTATCCCATGCCTCTTCCAATCCAATGCTTTCAGATTTGTGGGAAGAAGTGAACGAGTGTACACTTCAGGGGAAAGGAGAGATTATTACTAACCAACGGGGGCGCTGTCTGCTTGTCTCTAGGCTCTAAGATCTTTCTGGATGCTGTGGAGAGAGAAAGGTAGAAAAATAGAGATTTTTTTATTTTAAACAACCTTTATTGGCTCAAACCAATATTTACACACACACACACACACACACACCACACACACACACCTACCTCTCCAGGTAATCTTGGACGTTGCTGTGGCCCTTGTGTTGAGCCAAATGGACCAGCTGTCCGGTTGCACAGCGTCCTTCTCTTCGTCGACACAGACTGCAGTTACAGATTCCTCTGCACAGAGGACACTCCCAGTCCTGGAGACAGAGGGGGAAGAAGAGACGAACGGGAGAGAGAGATACAGAGGGAGAAAGAAAGAGAGAGGGGGGAGAAAGATACAGAGGGAGGGAGAAATAGAGTGGGAGGCGAGAGAGAGAGAGGGATACAGAGAGCGAGCGAGAGGGATACAGAGAGAGAGGCGTGAGCGAGAAGGATACAGAGAGAGAGAGCGAGAAGGATACAGAGAGAGAGAGCGAGAACAAGAGGAAAAAGACATGGATTTAGTGCTGAAACAAAATATTTGGGTCTAGCAGGGCGGTGTGTGTACTGACCGGTCTAGGGGCGGTGTGTGTACTGACCGGGTCTAGCAGGGCGTGTGTGTACTGACCGGGTCTAGCAGGGCGTGTGTGTACTGACCGGGTCTAGCAGGGCGGTGTGTGTACTGACCGGGTCTAGCAGGGCGGTGTGTTGTACTGACCGGGTCTAGCAGGGCGGTGTGTGTACTGACCGGGTCTAGCAGTGGCGGTGTGTGTACTGACCGGGTTAGCAGGGCGTGTGTGTACTGACCGGGTCTAGCAGGGCGTGTTGTTACTGACGGGTCTAAGCAGGGCTGTGTGTGTACTGTTGACGGGTCTAGCAGGGCGATGGTGTACGTCCTCTCCGTAGCGGTTCCTCAGACAGGGCCCACAGAACTGACCTTTGCCCCCTATACACACTCCACTACGACAGACCGTCTTGGTGTCCAGAGTTTTCTGTCTGCACTGGTGACACGTGCTGCCCTGATATAGACACACACATCAGATCCATCTCTATCACAGGAGATGCGGTAGACAGTACAACTGAGCAGCTGATGAAAAGTGATGACTGTAAGCCTTGCTGTGTGTGTGTGTGTGTGTGTGTGTGTCTTACGTGGTCCTTGTCCAGTATCTTGTCTTTGGCGCGTTGCGCCACGTTGTCCAGCTCTTCCTCTGTGATTTCATCCACTGATCTCACATGGGTAATTCTCCTCTTCTTCCCGCTGCTCGCCCTACTCTTCTTCCTGCTTCTACCCAGCTCGTCCACCTGGCCACACACACACACACACAGGTCCAATCACAATGATCAAAGGGTGTGTCTAGTGTGTGCATAATAAATATGTGTGTGTGTGTGCGTGTGTGTGTGTGTGTGACAGGAGGTTGGTGGCATCTTAAAATGGGGAGGAAGGGCTCGTGGTGATGGCTGGAGCGGAATCAGTGGAATGGTACCATGTGTTTGATGCCATTCCATTAGCGCCATGAGCCGTCCTCCTGTTAGCAGCCTCTACTGGTGTTTACGTGTACCTCCAGTAGTTTCCCGACGTCGATAGTCCTCACGGATCGGTCGTGTCGTGAAGGGGAGGTACTGCGCTCCTCCACCCCAAACTTCTCTGGCGGTCTGGCCGCACGCGATGGGTTCCTCCTCTCGTTCCCCTCACACACACCGCGTCTACGAGGGGGCGGCTTCTCACTCACACGCCTCTTCTTCTGGAACACAACYCCCACAACGCAACAGTCAGGACCACAACACCCAGAAGTCATGAGTCACCTGAGAATGTCAGCACGTTTGAGGAGGATCAGCTTGAGCCAGACGAGGTGCAGCGTCACTAATCTATGGGACGCAAGGTGATTTACAGATTCAGTCGGATTGCAATCTAGTGGTGTCGTTCTACGAAATGAGTGCTTTTTGTCCCTTTGATATTATTATTATGTTTGACATTTTTACCGCCTTTTTCYTGATTACGATCTTGTCTAATCGCTGCAACTCCCCAACAGGCTCGGGAGAGGCGAAGGTCGAGTCATGTGTCCTCCGAAACATGACCCGCCAAGCCGTGTTTCACCCGCCCGCTTAACCCGGAACCCAGCCCTACCAACCTGTCGGAGGAAACACTGTTCAACCAGAGTCAGCCTGCAGGCACCCTGCCCGCCACAAGGAGTCGCTAGAGTGCGATGAACCAAGTAAAATCTCCGGTAACCCTCCCTAACCGGAAGACGCTGGGTCAATGTGAGCCGCCCCATGGGATCCCCGGTCACAGCGGTTGTGACACAGCCTGGAATCTTATGATATGTTAAGTAGAAATTGTCACCAAATATTATTATTAAATGAAGTGGACCTTTACTTAGGCCAATGGAAATATCAATAAATCAGGATTTTTTTTATTGAAATGAAGTGTCTCTGTGCATCTCTGTGTTCAGGATTTTTACCAATCATGTACCCAACGTTTTCACATCATTGTGAAACCTAGTTATTTTGTCTGCTTATTAGTTATTTGTGTGATATATGATTAATTATTAAGATGAAGACACTAAATAACGCCTGTTACGTGAATGACTTTTTGTTTTGTGAAATTATTCTCTAACTGTCTTTTAACAATAAATAAACAATTGTGAATGTTGCATCAATTAGTTTTTATTTACATCTTATTTTATTTTGCCTACTGCCAACAACACGCTTTCTTTCCCTGCACACAACACCCTTTCATTCCCCCTGCCACAAGGGGATTTACGGATGATTTAAGATGAAGTCGTCAACCCTGTTACGGTCAAGCCTGTTATTTTATATTTGTCAGTTAATGTTTTTTTCCCCCTATCTTTTGAGACAGGGAAACTTTTTTTATTTATTAAACATGTGCTCTTTAAAAATCACAGAATGTTAACATTTTGTGAGAGAAAAAAAAAACTTTTCCTTCTCACATTGCATCCTCAACCTGCAGGTTCAGTTAGTATGAATTACCATAATRTAAAACGTGTTACACTACTCAAAAAAGGCACCTAATTTGGTGGAACGAGCCTGTAAATTAAATCTCGWTCAAACTGTAGCTCAGTCTAGTGTGGAAAGTACTCACGGTAGGAGACGAGGTGACTTCAGARATGTTGGTCAGGTCAGCAAACAGCTTGGCCAACTAGGACAACAACAGCAAACCAGAGGATGAGAAGACACTTCTAATACACACAATAATAACAACAAGAGACAGGAATCAGAGGAGTGAAAGGAYGTGGAACAGAGGGTTTGGGTTCAGTAGTATTTCTGACTAAGGGACACGACCCTGGTCAAGGGTCAGAGGTCATGTACCATGGCTTTGTTCTCCTGGATGTTCTTGGCTCGTTTATTTAGAACCCGCGACTCGACCTCCGTGGTCTCTTTTCCTACCGCCCCTTTTTGGGGSGGCGGTTTCTGACCCTGTGTCTCCCTCCCACTGGACTCCTGAGACAAACCCCTTTTCAGATGCAGCCTCTCATTGGTTCTCCTCTCCGGAGGGGCGGCGTTGATTGGTGCCTCCCCTTTCTGGGCAGAGAGTCTTTTTGTGGGAAACCTGAAGCAGAATATTCAGTATAATTCAAACATGTATTTCCATCGACTGGTACTTCCAGGCTAAAAAMCAAAAAGCRGGCTAACAAAAACCCTGACACACAGGTACACACAGGTACACTCACCTGAAGGCAACACAGAGACTCTTCCTCTTGTGTGTGTCTGGCTCCTCCCCCTCGGAGTAGAACCCTGTGTCCTCATCACTCTCCTCCGCTATGCACTGAAACGACAGAATGAGAGAAAAGAAGAAAGATGAGTCATGTTATAACCAAGAATCCTCATATGCACATACCACTGGAGAGAACAGGAGAACAGGAGAGAGAACAGGACAGGAGAGACAAGAGAGAACAAGTTAGGTCTCAGCACCATAGCCTTCGTCCTGCTTCTGGAACCCCTCTTCTCCTCCTCTTCCTCACTGAAGCCCTCAAACTCCTCCCCCTCATTGTCGGAATGGCTAAACAGACTAACCAACTCAGAGGTCACAAACTTTGACCTGAAAGACATGGCCTGGAGAGAGAGAGAGAGATGGATAGATAATTTCAAGAGTTAACCGTAGCAGAATAAATAAACAACGATTGCAGTGTGTGTGTGTGTGTGTGTGTGTGTGTGTGTGGGAGTAATGATCAGCAGCTACCAACCGGCTTCCCAGAGTCCTCGGAGGCTAGGCTGTCTGACTCGCTGTCACTCAGCACTGGCACGGCGAAACCCAGGAAGTCCTCGTCATCACTGGGACTCTCAAAGATGGCCGCCAGGGCCCTGGGGGTCTAGGGGAGGGGCAACAGATTAAAAAAGGGCAATCTGCATTTGATACATACATTTTTTYAATTTTCAATTWCTGATATGTACCRATTGATTCTTAAAAGAATATAACTTCTAAATGCTTCATMAGCTTAGTTMAACTGTCGTACCCCATCAGAACCCAAAATATAAGCTTGTTTAACTTCAATGTTTGTAAACATTGTAAATGTAAACAAACACTATATGAAGAATACYGGGCGGTAACATWAYGAKCACCTGCTCTTTSCATGACAGACTGACCAGGTGAATCCAGGTGAAAGCTATGATCCCTTATTGATGTCACTTGATAAATCCACTACARATCAGTGTAAATGAAGGGGATTTTTGAGCCTTGAGACATGGCTTGTGTGCCATTGAACGGGGTATGGTAGTAGGTGTCAGGRGCACCGGTTTGTGTCAAGAACTGCAGCGCTGCCGAGTTTCACACGKTCAACAGTTTTCCGTGTGTATCAAGAATGGRRCACCACCCAAAGGACATCCAACCAACTTGACAACTGTGGGAAGCATTYGAGTCCACYTGGGCCAYAATCCCTGTGGAACACTTTGGACACCTTGTAGAGTCCATGKRCTGATGAATTGAGACTGTTCTGAGGGCAAAGGGGAGGTGCGCAACTCAATATTAGCAAGGTGTCCRTAAAATGTTCTTTACACGCCTTAAAACATGGTTCAAATGATCATTTTGATGGCATYGATCAGCGTTGTAATACTCAACTCCAGGACCCGGAGCGAAGTCACCATTTTCATGACTCCACTTGACTATCCTCCCGATTCCTGCTTACCAGCAATAGCTCAAACAGGGAGTGATCCGATGAAGCAGACGCTAAACTACAGGACTGTTTCAATAGCGTAGACTAGAATATGTTCCGGGATTCATCCAATGGCACTGAGGAGTTTACCACAGTCAACGGCTTCATTAATAAGTGCATCGACAACGTCCCCACAGTAACCATACGTACATATCCCAACCAGAAYCCATGGATTACGAGCAACACCCGCACTGAGCTAAAGGCTAGAGCTGATACTTTCAAGGAGTGGGAAACTAATCCGGGCATTTATAAGAAATCCCGCTACACCATCCGACAAGCAAAGTGTCATTACAGGACTAAGATCGAAACCGGCTCTGACGCTCATCGGATGTGGCAAAGCTTGCAAACTATCATGGATTACAAAAGGGAAACCCAGCAGCGAGCTGCACAGTGATGCGAGCCTAACAGACAAGCTGAATGACTTCTATGTTCGCGTTGAGGTAAGCAACACTGAATCATGCATGAGAGCACCAGCTGTTCCGGACAACTGTGTGAGCACGCTCTCCATAGCCGATGTGAGTAAGACCTTTAAACAGGTTAACAATCACAAGGCCGCAGGGCCAGACGGAATACCAGGATGTGTACTCGGAGCATGCGTTGACCAGCTAGCAAGTGTCTTCACTGACATTTTCAACCTCTCACTGTCTGAGTCTGTAATACCTACATGTTTCAAGCAGACCACCATAGTCCTTGTGCCCAAGAACACCAAGGTAACCTGTCTAAATGACTATCGCCCCGTAGCACTCACATCTGTAGCCATGAAATGCTGGTCTTGGCTCATAGCAACACCATCATCCCAGACACCCTGGTTCCACTCCAATTCAAATACTGCCCCAAAAGATCCAAAGATGACGCAATCTCTATTGGACTCCACACTGCCGTTTCCCACCTGAACAGGAGGAACACATAAAGTATGTGAGAATGCTGTTCATTGACTACAGCTCAGCGTTCAACACCATAGTGCCCTCAAAGCGCATCACTAAGCTAAGGACCCTGGGACTGAATACCTCCCTCTGCAACTGGATCCTGGACTTCCTGACGGGCCGCCCCCCAGGCGGTAAGGGTAGGCAACAACACATCTGCCACGCTAACCCTCAACACGGGTGCCCCTCAAGGTTGAGTGCTTAGTCCCCTCCTGTACTCCCTGTTAACCCACAACTGTGTGGCTGCACATGACTCCAACACCATCAAAGTTTGATGATAAAGCGGTGATGGTAGGCCTGATCACAGACGGTGATGAGACAGCCTATAGGGAGGTCAGAGACCTGGCAGTGTGCTGCCAGAACAACCTCTCCCTCAACATCAGCAAGACAAAGGAGCTGATCGTGGAATACAAAAAACAGGGGCCCGAGCACATCCCCATTCACAGGACTGTAATGGAGCAGGTCGTGAGCTTCAAGTTCCTCTGTGTCCACATCACTAAGGATCTATCATGGTCCACACACACCAACACAGTCATGAAAAGGGCTGGACGCCTTTTCCCCCTCAGGAGGCTGAAAAGATTCGGCATGGYGCAGTCATGTAAAAAAGTGCCCCCCAACCTGCGTCACAATGGGATTCGATGAGTTATAGCTTCTGTTGCTTGGGCTGTTGCTAGAATTTGCAAAATTCTGACCGGATTAGGTAATGAACCTAAGCGTCCACTGCTGTGCTGGMTGCTTGGCTCTATTTTACCTCGTAGTGATCGCGAAGGAAAGAGGACACGGGCAGTCCTGGTTCTATTTCACCTCATAAGCACTCGCTCAGTCCATGCAAAATTAATCACCTCAGAATTGCTCTCCAAGGATGTTGTTTTTGACAGTGATAACCTGCTGTTTCAGAAGAGCGAAAATACCATATATTTGTCTATATAAGAAAAAACGGTGAAATAGGAAGAAATAATTTAAGCTATTTTTAGATTGACGTTGCTAGCTACTGTAGTTCTACTTATTTACCTCAGCCTGCCTAGTCTGCTAGCCAGACAGTTTTATTTAGTTAACCTTAGCTAGCTACTGTAATTCTACTTATTTACCTCAGCCTGCCTAGTCTGCTAGCCAGACAGTTTTATTTAGCTAACGTTAGCTAGCTACTGTAATTCTACTTATTTACCTCAGCCTGCCTAGTCTGCTAGCCAGACAGTTTTATTTAGCTAACGTTAGCTAGCTACTGTAAGTGTTACTGTTTGTATGTAGCTTGCACTTCAATGGCATCCCTCAGGGAGATCTCATTTGATCTTTTCAACCAGGCGAAGTACTATGAAGGCAACACTGACCTCGACAACAGGTGCAACATTCAGAGAAATTTACTTCTACGGATTTAGCTATGTACAACTATTTTTCATCAAGCTAGTTGGTCATCTACACGTTGCTAGCTATACATATAGTTTAGTGGAGGCTGCTGAGGGGAGGACGGCTCATAATCATGTCTGTAATGGAGTAAATGGAATGGTATCAAACACGTGGTTTCCATGTGGCTGGTACCATTCCACCGACTCCATTCCAGACATTATTATGTGCCGTCCTCCCCTCAGCAGCCTCCACTGATATAGTTATGTCGGTCACATTGAGGTGTCTAGCTATAAGTTAAACCTGGTCAATCAAATGGATAGTAAACAATTCTGGTAACTAACTGCCCTTAACTAGGCATCTTCACTAGACAGACACAGAGAGGGAGGGGAGGAAGGAAGTGAGAAAGAAAGGATGAAAGTGAGAGAGGGGGAGGAAGACAGAAAAAAAACAGAGAGAGAAACAGACAAAGACAGCAGTGCAAATGTACTTACACTTGAGTATTTCAACAACTCTTCTCTTCCAACTTGTTAGGCAATCACATGTACCTACGAGGGAAGGATGGCCAGCCACACAGGAGGGGGATTTTCACTAAGGAGGAGGAGGAGGCCGTGCTGACCGAGATGCATGCTGGCSGTTTCGGAGTGAAACGCATGATTGCCAAAATCAACCTACACATCTTCTGACGGGGAATTGTCTAGGAGGTGGACAGCTGGGCTAGTGAAATAACCTTTTGTTTATCAATCACATTCTATTATATCTGAAATTATTATGATTTCAATGAATGTTAWAATCAGAGAGCACACAATGTTTCAATCTGTCACGTGTTGCTTAAAGGTTCCCAAAGTTGCAAGTTCCCAAACATTTCTGGGGGGTATGGCCCTAGCCCTCACCCTCCAATCCAACAGGTTCCAGACGTGCTAACTGGGATTGAGATCCAGGCTKTTCGCTGGCCAAGGCAGAACACTGATTTCCTGCAAGACAGGAATGTCACGCACAGAAAGAGCAATATGGCTGGTGGCATTGTCATGCTGGAGGGTCATGTCAGGATGAGCCTGCAGGAAGGGTACCACATGAGGGAGAATGACGTCTTCCCTGTAACGCGCAGCGTTGAGATTGCCTGCAATGACAACAAGCTCAGTCCGATGATGCTGTGACACACCGCCCCAGACCACGACGGACCTCCGACCTCCAATCCGATCCAACTCCAAAGTACGGCTCGGTGTAACGCTCATTCTTTCGACGATAAACGCAAATCCAACCATCCCCCCTGGTGAGACAAAACCGCGACTCAGTGAAGTGCACTTTTTGCCAGTCCTGTCGGTCCAGCAACGGTGGGTTTTTCCCATACGTGGCGCTGTTGCCGGTGATGTCTGGTGAGGACCTGCCTTACAACAGGCTACAAGCCTCAGCCCAGCCTCTCTAGCCTATTGCGGACAGTCTGAGCACTGATGGAGGAATTGTGGTTCCTGGTGTAACTCGGGCAGTTTTTGCCATCCTGTACCTGTCCCGCAGGTGTGATGTTCGGATGTACCGATCCTGTGCAGGTGTTGTACACATGGTCTGCCACTGTGAGGACGATCAGCTGTCCATCCTGTCTCCCTGTAGCGCTGTCTTAGGCGTCTCACAGTACGGACAATACACACTCGTGAGACGCCTAAGACAGCACTACAGGGAGTACGGTTTCTTTTTTTGCTGAGTTTGTGTGATTGACTCAGTGTTGTTGTTGGTCTATTGCTATTTTTTGTATAATGTTTCAGATCACTGAACCCATCTGATGTGGTGGAAGTTGTTGAACCAGATCAGAACGCTCAGGGACCACCTCCAGGACCACCTTCAGGCACACACTTCAGGCACCACCTCCAGGGACCACCTTCAGGGACCACCTTCAGGCACCACAATGTATTTGTAATATGAAATAGAATTGCATTTATTCCTGTTTATCAATGAAGGTGAGACTGAACATGGAGAAGACGCAGGAGAAACAAAAGGTGAGCTACCGGAGCAGAATCAAGAAGGGAACCAAGTGCTACGACATCGGCGAATGACTTGGTTTGGAAGAAGGATGAAAGGAAGAGCAGACGCTGGGAAACCTCACTGCTCTTTCGTTCCTAGCTGGCGTCACCATCTGTTAAGCTGAATATAAAAACTCTCAGATAACTATTTGCATTTGCCACACAAAATAACCTGAAGCTAGTTTGTGTTTCCTAACAGTGATGTTTTTCTCTTGTCTTCCTAGGGTTTCTCGGTGGAAGCCAACTATTCTTCCTATCCACCAGAACCAGCGAGTTCGGATCAGTCTGATTCTCTGTCGGAGGGGACCAGCTTGAGGTGGCTATACTTCCAAAAGTGTTGAAAAGTACATATCTCCTCCCATTTATAACACTGCACTAATCCATCAACATTTCTCACAGTAAAGTGTAACTGTGTGTTTACGCTCTCTGTCTCTGTTCCCTTTAACTCTACTCCTGTTCTCCAGGACCTAGGGGGTTCTGCCCAACACCCAGACCCACCTGATGTCCTCCATTTACCTGTTTCTCCAGGACCTAGGGGGTTCTGCCCAACACCCAGACCCACCTGATGTCCTCCATTACCCTGTTTCCCAGGACCTAGGGGTTCTGCCAACACCGACCCACCTGATGTCCTCCATTACCTGTTCTCAGGACCTAGGGGGTTCTGCCCAACACCCAGACCCACTGCTTGTCCTACATTACCTGTTCTCCAGGACCTAGGGGTTCTGCCAACACCCAGACGTGGATCCACCTGATGTCCTCCAATACCACCCACCCTCCAAATTGTCATTACATCATCTACAACTACTGTTATTGTCATTATTGCTAAGAAAGTTGTGTTGCTCTGTCATCCTGGGAACTTAATATGTGAATACAGAGATAACTAAACACAAGCACTGTAAACCTCAGACAAAGAGAGCAGCAGTGCCTGGACTTCGCAGTCTCCCTCGTCAAGACCAGCTGCCTGTTGAGAACAGGCGAAACCTCCCACCATACGGCAACCACCTCCTCAATATTCCACACACCAGAATTACGTTTTTTTTAGTTATGATTGCCATGTGAGTGTAAAACAAACAAAAAAAATCTGTGAAATAAATTAATGACACAACTTGCCAAAAATATAAAAGTTAATATATGAAAATCTTAAATATTGCCAGGTTGGTTTTCACAGCTGTTTCACAAGGTGTTCATTATTGTAACGTTATCCTTTGATGGTGTTTATTATTCCACATTATTCCGTGTTGTTTCCTAAAGCCTACAATAGATATCTATCTATATTCATTCAACCACATGGGTGTATTAATGAGCTATGCGAGATAGAACAAAAAATGAATCATAATAGCAAGACTAAATGAAATTATATTATTTCAGTGTAGATAAGGGAAGGGCGGGTTAAAATATAAACATGATTTGCATATGAATGGAGTGGAAATTAGTTGAATTTGTAAGGTAAGTAACTTTAATGTATCAAGCAGATGACATGTATTCTTTGCCATTGGATTTCATGTTGTAATTTAACAAGGTTCCAAAGTAGTTTGAAGTAATGTTTTCATTTTATTAGCTAAACAAAACTTGTTTAAAACAGCGAAATTGTCACAGAAATCAGCCTTGTTTGCACGGCGGTGATGAAAAGAACGTCATTATGGATGTAATGATTCCACATTCTATCGTTAGGTCATCACACCGTTGATATAGCAACGGACGCTAATAGTTTATCGGATCCCATTGTGATGCAGAGGGGGACACTTTTTGCCCAGGGGACATTATTCGCCATGACAGGCCCTCAGATCCTCAAAAAGTTCTACAGCTGCACCATTGAGAGCATCTTGACTGGCTGCATCACCGCTTGGTCTGACAACAGCTTGGCATCTGACCGCAAGGCGCTACAGGGCCATGGTGCGTACAGCCCAGTACATCACTGGGGCCGAGCTCCCTGCCATCCAGACCTCTATATCAGGCGGTGTCAAGAGAACGCCCTAAAAATTGTATAAGATCCAGCCCCCCAAGTCATAGACTGTTCTCTCTGCTACCGCACGGCAAGCAGTACTGATGCACAAGTCTGGAACAACAGGACCCTGAACAGATTCTATCCCAAGCATAAGACTGCTAAAGAGTTAGTTAAATACTGTAGTTAACCAAATAGCTACCTGGACTATCTGCACTAAGTTCTCTCTCACAAACACCCACCTACACACACAGCTGCCTCTATAGACACTCATTATTATGTCATTATGTCTTAGTTATATGTTCACATCTACTTGAATTACCTCGTACCCCTGCATATCGACTTGGTACCCAGTGTATACAGCCAAGTTATATTCATTGTGTATCTATTATTATTATTATTATTGTGTTTTACTTTTCTATTATTTCTCTATTTTCTTCCTCTCTGCGTTGTTGGGAACAGCCCGTAAGTAAGTATTTCACTGTTAGTCTATTGTTTACGAAGCATGTTTTTTGTTGTTGTGACGAATACAATGTGATTTGTCCAGTTGAGACTTGTCAAAAAARAAATCTTATGCATAATTCAACATACTAGCTACAACAGCAAATGTTAGATAGCTGTATTATCTATGTAGCCTTACAAATGTGCAACAGTGTAATGAAATGTAGCTTTAAAAAAAAATGGCCGGAGCGCAGCTTTTAGCACTAATTTWCCAAGGGACTCGTGACTCGAGTATAYAGGAKTCGGACTGTAACACGAAGGACTTGACTCCATCACTGGCATGAATGTTAAYTCCTTGCATCATAGCTCTGTCAATCATTTTAAGAGGTTAACTTTCTTCAGCCCCATCCCTCGGCTTTTTAGCGAAACACGGGCAGCGTACGCTTTATTGTTTGGATTGCTTATTGACGCTTTAAAACCAAAGACACGTAAAATGAACTTCCAATAAAATATCCTATAGTTTCCCCTATACAGATAAAGTTACACTGTACTAGATAATAGCCTTTTCACACTGGCGTACAGAGATCACTGCCATACTGTGCTGGCTCGGATCTCCTTTTAATATGGTACTTTCCAGAAAGTAGTCTGATGATGGACAGGTGATCAGGCCATTAGAGCAGCGGCGTCGTAGTGTGAATAAGAGTGCCCCACTAACAGAAGGTAAACAATGGACCAAATGTATTCCTATGCCATTTTAACATTACAATACTGTAGCACATCTAGCTATGATACAGGCTATCATTACTTAATTTGATGAAATTCGCAACTGGACATTTAAATTACTTGATTTAGCTTATTCCTTAGTTTTGGTCCAAAGTGGAGCAAATGGCCTTCGGTCCCTGGATTGGACTATACCACCAAGACTTATCATGTGTATAGCTATTTCACCAGTGTTTTAGCTAAACGGGACGATATAAAAGTTGCAACTGTTAAACATAACTTACCTTTGTTGATAACAGCATTTTAACTCGTTTGAGAGACGGGTTTTCTTTCTCTCAGAAGTCATGCAGTTCACTCAACAAAATCAATGAATGAATGGTTTTAAAAAACAACACGACCTCAGGTACTTGTCTCAAAAAGCAGGGGAGTAGTTGAGTTTCGAGTTTAGTTCAAATATGTTTCCAGGCTTAATAATTTATTTTTGTGAGCCCAGAATATTTGAATTGTATGTAGAAGTCGTTAGAAAACGAGAGTGAATTGAGTTGTATTATGATTACAATGAGTTTCTGCTCTGAGTCTCTTTCTAACTCCCCCCGGATACGGAATGGAACASTCCGAGTCCCGCCCTCTCCACAGTTTCGCGGCAAAAATACCATGTGGGRCTAACAGAACCACACCAATAACTAACCCATTGTCATTGCTCTATCTGTGACCACGCTGTCTGACTTTTTGTGCTTGTAACAAACAACGTAACAGCTGTACTCCACTTGCTGTCTGTCTGCAATAAGTAATATCAAAGACAGTACATGATTGTAGCAAAATTGCATCTGGGCCTAGTTGCTTTTGGATCAGCTTACATTAAGACTACATTGAACAAATCTCTGTCATGCTATAACAAATATTTATTAACTCGTCATGATGTTTGGTATTATTGCCTTTCGGGTTTCTTTTTAAAAGTGACTGGGAACATAATCTGATTTAGAAAAAAATATTCCATAGTGCAGAAGAGACATTCTCTCTCCCCCACTCTTCCCTCCTTATCATCTTCCCCCACTCCTCCCTCCTTATCCTTCTCCACTACTCCTCCCTCCTTATCCTGTCTCAACTACTCCCCCTCCTTATCATCTTCCCCCACTAACTCCTCCCTTTCCTTCCCACTACCCTCCCTCCTATCCTTCTCCACTACTCCTCCCTCCTTATCCTTCTCACTACTCCCTCCTCCTTATCCTTCTCCACTACTCCTCCCTCCTTATCTTCTCCACTACTCTCCCCTCCTTATCTTCTCCACTACTCCCCCCCCTTATCCTTCTCCACTACTCCTCCCTCCTTATTCCTTCCACTACTCCTCCCTCCTTATCCTTCTCCTTATACTCCTCCCTCCTCTATCGTTCTCACTACTCCTCCCTCCTTATCCTTCTCCACTACTCCTCCCTCCTTATTCCTTCTCCACTACTCCTCCCTCCTTATCTTCTCCACTACTCCTCCTCCTATCCTTCTCCACTACTCCTCCCTCCCTTATCTTCTCCACTCCCTCCCTCCTTATCCTTCTCCACTACTCCTCCCTCCTTATTCCTTCTCCACTACTCCTACCCTCCTTATCCTTCTCCACTCTACTCCTCCCTCCTTATCCTTCTCCACTACTCCTCCCTCCTTATCCTTCTCCACTACTCCTCCCTCCATTTCCTTCTCCACTCACTTCCTCCCTCCTTTCTCTCTCCCCTACTCCTCCCCCCTTATCCTTCCCCACTACTTCCCTCTCCTCCTTATCCTTCTCCACTACTCCTCCCTCCTTATCATCTTCCCCCCTACTCCTCCCTCCTTATCCTTCTCCACTACTCCTCCCTCCTTATCATCTTCCCCCCTACCTCCTCCTCCTTATCCTTCTTCCACTACTCCTCCCTCCTTATCATTCTTCCCACTAACTCCTCCCCCTTATCATCTTCCGCCCACTCCTCCCCTTCCTCTCCACCTCCCTCTATCCTCTCCCCCACCCCCTCTTATCCTCTCCCCCTCCCTCCTTATCTTCTCCCCCACTCCTCCCTCCTTATCCTCCTCCCTCCAGTCCCCCAACTCCTTTCTCCTCCCCCAGTCCTCCCTCCTTATCTCCTCCCCCAGTCCTCCCTCCCTCCCACTCTTTTTCTCTACTCTTCCTCTCTCATATATTCACAGAGACAGTGACCAGCGACACAATGTTTAATATGACATAAAACCTATAATTTATTCATCATCTCAAGTAAAACTTGTAAGTAGTAAAACGCTCTTTAGAAAAGAGGTGTGGCTTCAGCAGTCAGGGAGGGGGCATATTGCTCTGTGTTTCTCTTTTCCCTAAAGGTACACTCAGCAATATGGCATCATATACAGCGGCGAAACAGAAACAACAAAAACAACAACAGAATTCAAATCTCCTCAAGGGAGGGCACAATTTAGAGACAATTTAGAGACAATAACTATAGAGCCAATAGTGGCAGAGCCAATAGTGGCAAAGCCAATAGTGGCAGAGCCAATAGTGGCAGAGCCAATAGTTGCAAAGCCAATAGTGGCAGAGCCAATAGTTGCAAAGCCAATAGTTGCAGAGCGAATAGTTGCAAAGCCAATAGTTGCAAAGCCAATAGTTGCAGAGCCAATAGTTGCAGAGCCAATAGTTGCAAAGCCAATAGTTGCAAAGCCAATAGTTGCAGAGCCAATAGTGGCAGAGCCAATAGTGGCAGAGCCAATAGTTGCAGCGTTGAATTCTGTTGATGTTGTTATAAGCAGTCGACCCGCTCTTTATGATGTCATATTGAGGAGTCTACTTTTAAACAGATAAATAATAACATCTCAAACATCATAATAAAATAATAATAATAATAACATTATAGCAGGGTTTCCCAACTATTTCCTCTGGCCTCCCCTAGACGTTTCACATGTTTGGTTTAACCCCGAACTGGCATACCTGATTCAATTGGTTAAAGGCTTGATGATCAGCTGACTAACTGAGTTTAGGGTTAAAACTAAGATGTGAATTGTCTGCCAGTAACCGAGGAAAGGGTTGGGAAACCCTGCCTTATAGTAATAACATTATCCATATTAACAGGTCAATAATATTACAGAAGAATAACGCCTTATAGCAAATCTGAAATGGCTCCCTATTCCCTGGCTTATATAGTACACTACTTTTAACCAGAGCTCCCTATTCCCTGGCTTATATAGTACACTACTTTTAACCAGAGCTCCCTGTAGCTCTATTCCCTGCGCTTTATATATGTACACTACTTTTAACCAGAGCTCCGCTATTCCCTGGCTTATATAGTACACGATACTTTTTTAACCTAGAGCTCCTATTCCCTGGCTTATATAAGTACACTACTTTTAAACCAGAGCTCCCTATTCCCTGGCTTATAGTAGTACACTACTTTTAACCAGAGCTCCTATTCCTGGCTTATATAGTACACTACTTTTTAACAGAGCTCCCTATTCTGGCTTATATAGTACACTACTTTTACCAGAGCTCCCTATTTTCTATACTAGTACATATTTTTACCAGAGTTCCTATATCCATAAGTTGTAGAACTACTTTTAACCAGAGCTCCCTATTCCCGTGGCTTATATAGTACACTACTTTTAACCAGAGCTCCCTATTCCCTATAATATAGTACACTACTTTTAACCAGAGCCCTATTCCTGCTTATATAGTACATTCTACTTTTAACCAGAGCTCCCTATTCCCTATAATATAGTACACTACTTTTAACCAGAGCTCCCTATTCCCTGGCTTATATAGTACACTACTTTTTAACCAGAGCTCCCTATTCCCTATAATATAGTACACTACTTCTGACCAGCGGCACATGGGTTCTGTTCAAACGTAGGGCATTATAGAATAGGATCTGTGGTCTTGCATTGTGATCTCATGGGGTCGTCACGTCATGCAAACACAACAACATTCTTTTAAACAAGAACTTTACATCGTCATGACCACGGCAAGAAAACAACAACAAACTCTCCTTTTTCATTGGTTCTTTTTTTCTCTCTGTCGCCCCCCCCCCCATTTTGACATCACACAGGACAGTAACAATCATTCCTAGTCTCCTGTTTTAAACATTCCAGCATTTCAGCTCCAATTTTAAACCTTTTTATACACAGTTCACTATCTTTACACACCTAACCGTTACCCTGTATAGCTTTACACTTGTATTATTGTTTTTATACAGCTGCCGTCTCATCTCATGATGAATACAAACAGTGTAGGGGCTTATTTCTCGCGCAGGCAATTCAAACAAGGGCTGAAGTCTTCCGTGACATGATGACAAATGAGGGTCGAGAATTCACAGCTCAGACACAAGAGGGATGTGGGAGGGTCTAGCGTCAATTACGGATTACAAAGAAACCTAGCCGTCGAGGACCAAGGATGTTTGCTCCAGACGAGCTAAACAATTTTTTTGCCGCTTTGAAGGCACTCAAGGCCCTGCAGGCCGCCCTACCAACCGTGCGGGTCGTCCTTGTCACGTGCAGGCGAGGTGAGTAAAAAGTGTTAAACGTGTTAACTGCTCTCGGCCATGGCTGCAGGCCAGACGTGCTATTCCACTCGGTCCTGAGAGCTGCCGCAGACAAGCTGGCTGAGTGTGTTTACGGACATATTCAATCAATCTTATCTCAGTTGCTGGTTTCTACTGCTTCAGGGGCTCACATTGTTTCGTGTGTCCCAAGAAGGCTAAGCGTAATGGAGCTTAACGACTATTTGGCCCGTAGCACTCACTTTCCGTCATAATGATAGTGCTTTGAGAGACTGTCAAGGACATATTACTGCACTCTTACCGGATTCCGTCTCTAGAGGCCGCCTTCTCATATTTGGGCTTACGAGCCATTTAGGTTTGACGACGATCTGCAATTGCGCAACCATACTGGCAGCTGCCGCTACGATCTGGACAAGAGGGAATAGTGCGTATTGTGAGTAATATGCTGTTCATTCGATTACAGCTCGTGGCATTTAGACGTACCATAGTTACTGTCTCTCAAGACTCGTCTCAAGACTTGTAGATTCCTGTCTGGGGTTCTTGACTCCTGTGCCTGTGGGGAACTGGGATTTGGATTCGCTGAGTGGCGCCCTAGGTGGTGGAGGGTAGGTAACACATGTCCACCATCCGCTGAATCTCAAGCCACTGGGGGCCAAGGGTTGCGTTTGAGCTCTCCGTAACTTCCTGTTCAGTCACGACTGGCGAGTGGCATAGTCTTCGCCTCCCACTCGATTTCATCAAAGTTTGCGGATTGAACAGACTAAGTGGTAGGGTCTTGAAGTCACAAAACGACGAGGGCTTACAGGGATGGATTGGTGAGGGCCTTCGGGTGTGGTGGTCAGGAAAATTACCTCATACTCACGCAAGCAAAGACAAAGGAGATGATTGTGGATCTTGTCCAGGAAACAGCAGAGGGAGCACTCCCCTAGATTTATCATCGTACGGGTGCATGTAGTGGAGAAGGTGGGAAATGGTTTTAAGTTCCGTCGGTGTTAGTACATGCACGGGGACTAACTTGTATTGGTCCAGGCTTCCACGTTGACAGAGCATTGGTTGTGTGAAGAAT
>NW_019944094.1:134119-136089 GCF_002910315.2 Salvelinus sp. IW2-2015
TAAGAAAACAACAACAAAACTCTCCTTTTTCATTGGTTCTTTTTCTCTCTGTCGCCCCCCCCCCCCATTTTGACATCACACAGGACAGTAACAATCATTCCCTAGTCTCCTGTTTTAAACATTCCAGCATTTCAGCTCCAATTTTAAACCTCTTTTATACACAGTTCACTATCTTTACACACCTAACCGTTACCCTGTATAGCTTTACACTTGTATTATTGTTTTTATACAGCTGCCGTCTCATTCTGGCACACAGGACCGTCTCACAGTCTGTCTCCTTTAGAGAAACATAAATACACTCACTATTACAATAAATAGTCCTATAGCAGTGCTGCCCTGCTCCTACACACCTGAATACTATAGATACATGTGCATGTACTAGTGTGATACGCCAAGTCTTAACAGACGGTAATGTTCTAGATCAGTCAGTGTGACTACGCCTTAACAGGGTAATGTTCTAGATCAGTCAGTGTGACTACGTCTTAACAAGGGTAATGTTCTAGATCAGTCAGTGTGACTACGCCTTAACGGGTAATGTTCCTAGATCAGTCAGTGTGACTACGCCTTAACGGGTAATGTTCTAGAATCAGTCAGTGCTACTAAGCCTTAACAGGTAATGTTCTAGATCAGTCAGTGTGGACTACGCCTTAACAGGGTAATGTTCTAGATCAGTCAGTGTGACTACGCCTTAACAGGGCAATGTTCTAGATCAGTCAGTGTGACTATGCCTTAACCTTAACAGGGTAATGTTCTAGATCAGTCAGTGTGACTACACCTTAACAGGGTAATGTTCTAGATCACTCAGGGTGACTACGCCTTAACAGGGTAATGTTCTAGATCAGTCAGTGTGACTACGCCAAGTCTTAACAGGGTAATGTTCTAGATCAGTCAGTGTGACAATGTCTTAACAGGGTAAGGTTCTAGATCACTCAGTGTGACTACGCCTTAACAGGGTAAGGTTCTAGATCAGTCAGTGTGACTACGCCTTAACAGGGTAAGGTTCTGTGTAAAATGCATTGGCTGGGATTGAACCCAGGCCAGGTTGCTTAGTGAAATCTGTGTGTAACAGGCATTGAAATAACAGAACAATCTCTTCAGTCAGTAAAAGTGTAACAACAATATAATAACTCTCTATAAATACCATGTTATAACATCTAATAACAATGTGTAATGTTATGACCTTTTATGGTATGGCAGGACCAGGCTTTGTTGTTACTATGGATACATGTGAAAAGCTGTGCGTCTGTATAGCTGAATATGGCATCTCTTTCCCGTCTGGGCATTTGGCACTGTAACATCCAGAGGCTCACCATGTGGCCTGAACCCGTACAGTACACATCTACTGTATGTCTACTCTGTCCATATATACACTGTACATTCATATCTGCAGTCACATGACCGTTTCCCCTACTGAGGATCATCAATACAGTGAAACTGACTGTTAACTTCAGAGCAGAAACAGAACGACACGCAGTCTCAGTAACTGGACAGTAGCTTCATAAAAACTGTATTCACCAAAGAACAATAACGAATGGCCGCTTGTCCTCTCAAAGGCTTTGTCATCCGTCAAAGTTTGACCGTCATAGAAAAACAATCTGAATTAGGTTTTGCCAGATATTAATTTTCAGTCTGAACGCCGCCTCAGTGTGCAGCTCTGTGGTTGGCTSGCTGAATCAGTCTTCTGAAGTGTGGTTGGCTGGCTATTTCAGGATGTTGAACTGTGATTGGCTGAGAGACAGTGGCTCGCATGGCACCTTTGATACAGGAAGTGTATTTTCTGTGGTTCTGTGGAGGTCAAAAGTTCCTCTTGGAGTGTGTGTGTTCAGGCGCGTGGCTCCAGTTTGTGTGACAGTTGAAAGAGTGTCTGTTGATTGTCGATGATGTGTAAGTGGTGAACACTCGCCCTGACCTCAGGACTGTCGCTGCCCACCACCTCGTTACCTAGGAGACAGACACATAGATCAGGTATA
>NW_019944094.1:139265-151395 GCF_002910315.2 Salvelinus sp. IW2-2015
CAGTGAGGGAAAAAAAGTATTTGATCCCCTGCTGATTTTGTACGTTTGCCCACTGACAAAGATATTATCAGTCTATAATTTTAATGGTAGGTTTATTTGAACAGTGAGAGACAGAATAACAACAAAAATATCCAGAAAAATGCATGTCAAAAATGTTATAAATTGATTTGCATTTTAATGAGGGAAATAAGTATTTGACCCCTTCTCAATCAAAAAAGATTTCTGGCTCCCAGGTGTCTTTCATACAGGTAACGAACGGAGATTAGGAGCACACTCTTAAAGGGAGTGCTCCTAATCTCAGTTTCTTACCTGTATAAAAGATACCTGTCCACAGAAGCAATCAATCAATCAGATTCCAAACTCTCCACCATGGCCAAGACCAAGAAGAGCTCTCCAAGGATGTCAGGGACAAGATTGTAGACCTACACAAGGCTGGAATGGGTACAAGACCATCGCCAAGCAGCTTGGTGAGAAGGTGACAACAGTTTCTGTGATTATTCGCAAATGGAAGAAACACAAAAGACCTGTCAATCTCCCTCAGCCTGGGCTCCATGCAAGATCTCACCTCGCTGAAGTTGCAATGATCATGAGAACGGTGAGGAATCAGCCCAGAACTACACAGGAGGATCTTGTCAATGATCTCAAGGCAGCTGGGACCATAGTCATCAAGAAAACAATTGTAACACCACTTATGCCGTGAAGGACTGAAATCCCTGCAGCGCCCGGCAGGTCCCCTGCTCAAAGAAAGCACATATACATGCCGTCTGAAGTTTGCCAATGAACATCTGAATGATTCAGAGGACAACTGGGTGAACGTTTGTGGTCAGATGAGACCAAAATGGAGTTCTTTGGCATCAACCCAAACTTGCCTGTTTGGAGGAGGAGGAATGCTGCCTATGACCCCAAGAAACCATCCCCACCGTCAAACATGGAGGTGGAAACATTATGCTTGGGTGTTTTTCTGCTAAAGGGACAGGACAACTCACCGCATCAAAGGGAACGATGGGACGGCGGCCATGTACCGTCAAAACTTGGGTGAAAACCTCCTTCCCTCAGCCAGGGTATTGAAAATGGGTCGTGGATGGGTATTCCAGCATGACAATGACCCAAAACACACGGCCAAGGCAACAAGGAGTGGCTCAAGAAGAAGCACATTAAGTCCTTGGAGTGGCCATAAGCCAGCAGCAGTATGCTGTAGGTAGGGGTAAAGTGACTAGACTACAGGATAGATAATAGACAGTAACAGCAGCGTTTGTGATGAGTGTTTGAAGTGTGTGTGTGTGTGTGTGTGTTTCTGTAAGTGTGTGTGTGTGGCGTCAGTATGCATGTGCGTGCGTTGTGTGCGTGTTATTGTGTATACCCCTGAGGGGCCCCTTTATTGATGGTCAGGGGCTCGGCAGGAAGTCCAGGAACCAGTTGCAGAAGGAGCTGGGAAAGTCCCAGGGTCCTGAGCTTGGTGATGAGCTTGGAGGGTACAATGGTGTTGAATGCTGAGCTGTAGTCAATGAACAGCATTCCTACATAGGTATTCCTCTTGTCCAGGTTGGTGAGGCCAGTTGGGAGTGCAATAGCGATTGTGTCATCTGTGGATCTTTTGGGGTGGTAGCGAATTAGACTGGGTCCAGGGTGTCTGGGATGATGGTGTTGATGTGAGCCATGACCAGCCTTTCAAAGCATTTCATGGCTACAGATGTGAGTTCTACGGGGTGGTAGTCATTTAGGCAGTTAGCCTTGGCGTTCTTGGGCACAGGGACTATGGTGGTCTGCTTGAAACAAGTTGATATTGCAGACTGGGTCAAGGAGAGGTTAAAAACGTAATTAAAGACACTTGCCAGTTGGTCACATGCTCTGAGTAGGCGTCCTGGTATTCRGTCTGTGAATGTTAACCTGTTTAAAGGTCTTACTCACATCGGCTACGGAGAGCGTGATCACACAGCTATTTGGAACAGCTGGTGCTCTCATGCATGGTTCAGTATTGCTTGCCTCGAAGCAAGCATAGAAGGCATTTAGCTTGTCTGGTAGGCTCGCATCACTGGGCAGCTTGCGGCTGGGTTTCCATGATAGTTTGCAAGCTCTGCCACATCCTTTGAGCATCACAGCCGGTGTAGTAGGATTCGATCTTAGTCCCGTTTGATGGCTCGTCAGAGGTCGTAGCGGGATTTCTTATAAGCATCGGGAATGGTGTCCCACTCCTTGAAAAGCGGCAGCTCTAGCCTTTAGCCCAGTGCGGATGTTGCCTGTAGTCCATGGCTTCTGATTGGGGTATTAATGAAGATTTGACTTGATGTGTAAACTCCTACACACACACACCACACACACACACACAGCTACACACACAACACACACACACACACACACACACACACACACACACACCACACACACACACACACACACCACACACACACATCCACAGCATACCAACAACAATACCACAACACATACACATCATGAAGGATCACTTGTGTTCTCACCCTCCTTGGTGTCAACCTGAGGGAACGGAGCGGAAGACTGTTCTCTTTTAAACTGAGCTGCTGGAACATAGTTTACTCGGAGAGAGATAGACAAAAGGATGAAGGGATGGAGCGAGAGGGAGAGAATGACAGATGGAGAGAGATAGGGATGGGAGAGGAGAGAGAGGAGATGGCAGAGGAGAGAGAGAGAAGGGGAAAGTGAGATGGGCGAAAGATAGAGAGAACAAAGAGTGGGGAGAGAGAGAAGGGGACAGTTGGATATAACCATTTGATTATTAAACTTAGCAGTAACAGATACTTTATAACCTATACCGCCCCTCTTCCCTCCCTCTCTCATCCATCTTTCCTGTCTACCCTCGCCCCTCTTCCCCTCCTCTCTCATCCATCTCTCTGCCTACCCTCGCCCCTCTTGCCTCGCTCTTCATGCCATACTTCTGCTGTGCTACCCCTTGCCCCCGATTCCCTCCCTCATTCCCACTTATCTCTCTGTCTATCCTAGCGCCTCTTCCCTCCTCCTCTCCCCATCTTCCTGTCTACCCTCGCCCTCTTTTCCCTCCCTCTGCTCCCCATCTTCTCTTTCTGACCCCTTGCCCCTTTCCCTCCCTCTCCCCATCTTCTCTGTCTACCTCGCCCCTTCTTCCCATCTCTCTTTCTACCTCGCCCTCTCTTACCCTTCCTCTCTCCCCATCTGTCTGCTTCTTATACCCTCGCCCTCTTCCCTCCCTCTCCCCCATCTTTCTGTCTACCTCATGCCCTCTTCCCCCCTCTCCCCCTTCTTCTCTTTCCACCCTCAGCGCGCGCTGGTCGTGCGCGTCGCTCTCGTGTCCCAATTTGCGTCTTCTACCCCGCCCCTCTTCCCTCCCTCTCTCCTCACGTTCTCTTCTACCCTCGCCCCTCTTCCCTCTCCTCTCTCCCCTTCGTTCTCTTCCAACACCTCACCCCTCATTCCGTTCCCTCTCTCCCCATCTTCTCTTTCTACCCTCGCCCCTCTTCCCTCCCTCTCTCCCCCATCTTCTCCGTCTACCCTCGCCCCTCTTCCCTCCCTCTCACCTTTTGCTGTGGAGGACATTCATCCACAGTGCTGAAACACAAACAAACAGAGAAACTAATAAACATGTAACTCCATATTTGCTTGTTCATAAAGAACAACTGAAGCTTCTATTTCCTCTATCCCACTACAGATACACACACACACACGCACGCACGCACGCACGCACGCACGCACACACACACCGCCCTAGGCTGTGCTCGTGTCTCATATAAACAATGAGGTCCTTGTGCTGTACACAGACAACACATACATATTCACATACTGTACATACATACAGTACCAGTCAAAAGTTTGGAAACACCTACTCATTCAAGGGTTTAAAAAAAAATGTACAACTATTTTCTACATTGTAGAATAATAGTGAAGACATCTAAACTATGAAATAACACATATGTAATCATGTAGTAACCTACATTAAAAAGTGTTAAAGAAGTCAAAATATATTTTATATTTGAGATTCTTCAAAGTAGCCACCCTTTACCTTGATCACAGCTTTGCACACTCTTGGCATTCTCTCAACCAGCTTCTTGAGGTAGTCACCTGGAATGCATTTCAATTAACAGGTTTGCCTTGTTAAAAGTTAATTTGTGGAATTTCTTTCCTTCTTAATGCGTTTTAGCCAGTCAGTTGTGTTGTGACAAGGTAGGGGTGGTATACAGAATATAGCTCTATTTGGTAAAAGACCAAGTCCATATTATGGCAAGAACAGCTCAAATGAGCAAAGACAAATGACAGTCCATCATTACTTTAATCATTACATCATTACATGAAGGTCAGTCAATTCGGGAAAATTTCAAGAAATTTTAAAGGTTCTTCAAATGCAACTTGCCATAAAAACCACCAAGCACTATGATGAAACTGTCTCTCATGAGGACCGCTACAGGAAAGGAAGACCCAGAGTTACCTCTACTGTAGAGGATAAGTTCATTAGAGTTAACTGCACCTCAGATTGCAGCCCAAATAAATGCTTCACAGAGTTCAAGTGACAGACACATCTCAACATCAACTGTTCAGAGGAGACTGCGTGAATCAGGCCTTCATGGTCAAATTGCTTCAAAGAAACCACTGCTAAAGGACACCAATAAGAAGAAGAGACTTGCTTGGGCCAAGAAACACGAGCAACTGACAGACCGGTGGAAATCTGTCCTTTGGTCTGGAGTCCAAATTTGAMATTTTTGTTCCAACCGCCGTGTCTTTGTGAGACACAGAGTAGGTGAACGGATGATCTCCACATGTGTGGTTCCCACCGTGAAGCATTGAGGAGGAGGTGTTATGGTGTGGGGGTGCTTTGCTGGTGACACCGTCTGTGATTTATTTAGAATTCAAGGCACACTTAATCAGCATGGCTACCACAGAATTCTACAGCGATATGCCATCCAATCTGGTTTGAGCTTATTGGGACTATCATTTGTTTTTCAACAGGACAATGACCCAACACACCTCCAGGCTGTGTAAGGGCTATTTGACCAATAAGGAGAGAGATGGAGTGCTGTATCAGATGACCTGGCCTCCACAATCACCTGACCTCAACCCAATTGAGATGGTTTGGGATGAGTTGGACCACAGAGTGAAGGAAAAGTGCTCAGCATATGTGGGAACTCCTTCAAGGCTGTTGGAAAAGCATTCCTCATGAAGCTGGTTGAGAGAATGCCAGGAGTGCAAAGCTGTGATCCAGGCAAATCATGTAGTAACCACTTTTTTGGTTACTACATGATTCCATATGTATTATTTCATAGTGTTCACTATTATTCTACCATGTAGAAAATATTAAAAATAATACTGGTACTGTACACACACACACACACACACACACACACGCATACACACACTCACTGTCTGCGTCGTAGAAGCTTCTGGAACTCCTTCATGTCTTTCTCCAGAGACGGAAACTCATAAAGATCCTCTAACACACACCTGGAGAGAGTCTGACACACACACACACACACGTTAATATACACCTCTAACAGACAGTTATAGAGTACATTTACTGTTTAACATTAGGACCTTAAAAGTATATTGCTGACTTGGCTGGGCGACAATATCGATAGCGTTTGCAAATAATAAAACAAGCGCCGCGCACACACAACACAACACAACACACACACACACACACAACACAACAACACACACACACACAACACAACAAACACACACAACACACATCACACACCACACACACACACACACACTACACACACACACACACACACGCGCAGACACACACACAGCTTATCACTGACATGCAGCATACATCCCCATTGGCTGCCCTTGTTACTAGGCAACTATCAACCCACCCCGTGGTTACACTAGATTATCCCCTGACAACACTCACACTCTGGTACCAATGCGTAACAACACACAGAGCAGCAGGTTACAGCAGGGACATGTTGGCATCAGTGTGTAGTGCTGTGTGTTATGTATTTTGAACAAGTCCATGCTATCTTACCATGTATGTAAAAGCTGGGCTGTGTGCTGTCGTCCTTGCCTTCCATGAATGTTCTTGATCGTGTGTGCGTCCTCTCGATAGCGAAAATCCTTATACTGAGGCGTGCTCACAGTGAGAGACCAGGTGTATAATACCTCCTCTTCCTAAGTAGGGCCTCCTTCCCCTTGCCTCTGGACGCACCGCTTACTGCTGTATGGTGCGGACTCGTTAAAGGACAACACACACATTCACACTTACACACGAGACACAGACATATACAGCACATACAGAGACAGACAGACAAAAAAGAATGGACACACACATGTAGAGCGCAGGAGAGCAGAGAGACCAGTGTGTTAAGGATATTGGTACGAGCAGGGCCTGACAGAGGTCGTAGGTCGTCGATGCAATCACCAGCGTACGTCAACAGGAATCAGTCCAGCAGCATCTTGAAACAGGAAACGCATCACAGGTCACAGACATAACAACCTTTCATACACCTGTAGCACAGTTGAGCAGAGACAGAGGATGAGAGCAGAGCAGAGATGACCAGAAAAGTTGATGAGGGTTTGTGTCCAAAAGGGCATGGGCCAGACTATGAAAACCCACGGCAACACGGTAGATGAGCTCGGTAGCGGAATAGCTGTCAAGCCCTGGCACCATAATCCCCTGCCTCTCCTATGCTGGAGACTGCGGGACCTAGCTGGCCACCATCTAGATCCCTCTCTCTTTCTCCCTGGTATGGTGGAAGTACTGATGGAATTCCCTGTCCAGCCCAGCGCCCACCCTCTATACCCTCTGCTCTTCTCCCTGTATGGGTGGAGGTAATGGATGAATATTCCATGATCCAGCCAGGCACCATGTCTATATCCCTCTCTCTTCTCGCCTGGTATGTGAGGGGTAACATCGATTGTATGATTATGTAGGTTACAGCAAATACAATAATACCTCTTTCTCCAGGTTGGATGTAATGATGAATATTCCCTGTCCAGCCCTGGCCACTCATTCTAGTATCCTCATGCTCTTCTCCCTGGTTATGGTGCAAGCTAAGTGTCCTCAGCCCAGGCCACCATGCTATATCCCTCTGCCTTCTTCTTCCCTTGGAATGCGTGGAGGTATGATGAATATTCCTGCGTCCAGCCGTGGCAATGCTGTTTCATGAAGGCGTTGAGAAGGGATCGGCTGAGCAAGGTGCTGCGCAGAATCCACTGCATCTACAAATTCATCTCACATCCAAATAACTCTTTGTGTTATTCCAGATTAGTGAATCGTGTGGCAGCAGAGCTCAAAAACGTCTGGTCCGCAAGCAGAGGACAGAGATGAATTATGGAGGAGCAAAAGGTTTCCTATCTCTGGACACTAGGTTCTGATAAAATAATAAGCTAACCAGGTTATCTTTATTTAGTGGAAACAAGCTTTTTATATATTAAACATTCTTTAAATGATTCTGTAGTATTTTAGCTTGCTTCCTCCACTAGTTACCTCTCTCTCTCTCTCTCTCTCTCTCTCGCAATACTCTCTCTCTCTCTCTTGCTCTTCCTTCTTCCTCCCCTCTCTGTCTCTCTCTCTCTCTCCTCTCTCTCTCTCTCTCTCTCTCTCTTCTCTCTGCTCTGTCTCTCTCACTCTCTCTTCTCTCTCCCGCTCTCCTCCCTCTGCTCCTCCCTCTCATCTCCCTACCTCTCTCTCTCCTCCCTTCTCTACTAGTCTAGCTACTCTCTCCCTCCTCTCCTCCCCCTCTCTCTCCTACTCTCCCTCCTTCCCTTCCATCTCTGCCCCCCCCCCCACTCTCCCATTTTCACCCTACTTCCAACACTGTTCTTCATTTTCTCCATGTTAACAAAACTCCTCCAAAGTAGTTATCTTCAACATATACCCTCCAACACACTACACTACACAACCACAAAACAAATACGCAGGCCACACAGCGCCACACACTCACAACACACGCACGCACACACACACACACGCACTTTCACACTCCTGATGAATAACTGAATAACCTGCAGGCTTTTATCCGAGAGAGAGAAAGCGAGGACGGAGAAGGCAGACGGAGCTAGACAGAGAGAGAGAAAGAGAGAGAGACAGAGAGAGACGACGAGAGACAAGAGGACGAGAGAAGAGAGAGAGAGAGAAAGAGAGAGAAAGAGAGGAGAAAGAGGAGAGACGGAGGAGACGGCAGAGACAGGAGAGGAGACGAGAGAGCACGGAGGACAGAGAGAGAGAAAGAGAGAGAGAAAGAGAGAGCATGTAGAGCACAAAGAGCAGAGAGAGAACGATAGAAAGAGAAAAGAGAGAGATGGAGAGACAAACGAGAGAGAGAGACGGAGAGACAGAGCAAAGAGAGAGCACGGAGAGACAAGAAGAGAGAACGGACGGACGGATGGACGGAGAAGCGAGACAGAAGAGAGAGGAGAGACGGAGGAGCAGAGACGGAGAGAACGAAAGAGAGACGAGAGCAACGAGAGAAGGAGAGAAGAGACGAGAGCAACGGAGAGCAAAGAAAGAGAGAGACAGGAGAGACAAGAGGAGGAAGAGAGAGACGGAGAGAGACGGGAGAGAAAGAGAGAGAGAGAAGATGGAAGAGAGGACGAGAGACAGAGAGCGAGAGAGAGAGACGGAGAGACAGAGCGAGAGTACAGAGAGCGAGAGAGAGAAGAAAGAGAGAGAAGATTAAGAAGGAGAGACAGAGAGCGCAGCAGAGAGCAGAGACGGAGAGACAGCGACGGGGGCAGAATGAGTCTTTCACACACACAGAGGACACACGCACACACACGCCACACACCCACACACACACATTAACACACACCACACACACCACAACACACACCCAAACAACACACACACACACACACACACACACACACACACACACACAACACACACCACACACACACACACACACACACACACACACACACAACACACACACACACACACACACACACATCACACACACACACACGCAACCACCCACTCCTTGCTCCTGGCTACACAGTCACAATGAAGAAAAACGAATCACCAGGGATTATAGCTACAATACATTCCTGAGAGAAAGAGAGAGAATGAGAAATGAAAGAGAGAAAGAATGAAAGAGAGAGAATGAGCGAAGAATGAAAGAGAGAGATAGATAAGAGGAGAATGAAGGGGAGAATGAAAGAGAGAGAATAGATGAGAAGAAAGAGAGATTAAAGAATAGAGAGAGATTGAAATAGAGAGAATGAAAGAGAAATTTAAGAGAGAGAAAGAGAGAGATTGAAAGAGATTGAAAGAGAGATAAAGAAAGAAAGATTGGAAGAGAGAGGAAAGAGAGAGATTGAAAGAGAGATAAAAGAAAGAGAGAGATTGAAATAGATTGGAAGAGAGAATGAAGAGAAGATTTAAGAGATAATGAAAGAGAGGAGAGAGATTGAAAGAGAGCATGAAAGAGAGATTGAAAAGAGAGAGAAAGGGAGAGTAAAAGTAGCGTTGTGGTTGCCACACGTGGCAATATTTTGAGAGCAGAGGAGGGAAGTGGTGCACACACCACACACACACACAACACACACACAACACCACACACCACACACACACACACACACACACACACACACACACACACACACACACACACCACACACACAACACACTCTCTCTCTTCTCATACACTACAATGGGCAAAAAAGTATTAGTCAGCCACCAATTGTGCAAGTTCTCCCACTTAAAAAGATAGAGAGGGCCTTTAATTTCATCATAGTACACTTCAACTATTACAGACAAAATGAGAGAGAAAAAATCCAGAATATCACATTGTAGGATTTTATGAATTTATTTGCAAATTATGGTGGAAAGTAAGTATTTGGTCAATAACAAAAGTTTATCTCAATACTTTGTTATATTACCCTTGTTGGCAATGACAGAGGTCAAACGTTTTCTGTAAGTCTTCACAAGGTTTTCACACACTGGCTTGTGGCATTGGGCCCATTCCTCCATGCAGATCTCCTCTAGAGCAGTGATGTTTTGGGGCTGTTGCTGGCAACACAGATTTCAACTCCCTCCAAAGATTTTCTATGGGGTTGAGATCTGGAGACTGGTCTAGGCCACTCAGAGACCTTGAAATGCTTCTTACGAGGCCACTCCTTCGTTGCCCGGCGGTGTGTTTCGGATCATTGTCATGCTGAAAGACCCAGCCCACGTTTCATCTTCAATGCCTTGCTGATGGAAGGAGGTTTTCACTCAAAATCTCACGCATACATGCCCCATTCATTCTTCCTTTACACGGATCAGTGTCCTGGTCCTTTGCAGAAAAACAGCCCCAAAGCATGATGTTTCACCCCCATGCTTCACAGTAGGTATGTGTTATTTGGATGCAACTCAGCATTCTTTGTCCTCCAAACACGACGAGTTGAGTTTTACCAAAAAGTTCTATTTGGTTTCATCTGACCATATATGACATTCTCCCAATCTTCCTCTGGTATCATCCAAATGCTCACTAGCAAACTTCAGACGGGCCTGGACATGCTACTGGCTTAAGCAGCGGGGACACGTCTGGCACGTGCAGGATTTGATCCCTGCGGCGTAGTGTGTTACTGATGGTAGGCTTTGTTTTTGGTCCCAGCTCTCTGCAGGTCATTCACTAGGTCCCCCTGTGTGGTTCTTGGGATTTTTGCTCACCGTTCTTGTGGATCATTTTGACCCCACAGGGTGAGATCTGCGTGGAGCCCCAGATCGAGGAGATTATCAGTGGTCTTGTATGTCTTCCATTTCCTAATAATTGCTCCACAGTTGATTTCTTCAAACAAGCTGCTTACCTATTGCGATTCAGTCTCCAGCTGGTGCAGGTCTACAATTTTGTTTCTGGTGTCCTTTGACAGCCTCTTTGGTCTTGGCCATAGTGGAGTTTGGAGTGCTGACTGTTTGAGTTTGTGACAGGTGTCTTTTATACTGATAAACAAGTTCAAAACAGTGCCATAATACAGGTAACGCGTGGAGGATACTTCTTCAGTTAAAGAAGAAGGTACAGGTCGTGTGAGAGCCAGAAATCTGCTTGTTTGTAGGTGACCAAATACTATTTTCCACCATAATTTGCAAATAAATTCATTAAAAATCCTACAATGTGATTTTCTGATTTTTTTTCTCATTTTGTCTGGCTTTAGTTGAAGTGTCCCATGATTGAAAATTACAGGCCTCTCTCATCTTTTTAAGTGGGAAGAACTTGCACAATTGTGGCTGACTAAATACTTTCCCCCCCCACTGTACACACACACATACACGCTCAAGTGTCCGATCAAAAACGCATATTTTGATCAATGGGTTAAACTAAACGGATGTTATATGTGTTAGATAATCCTCTATGAAAACCAATGTGCCAACCTCATATCTCTCATCATAATCATCAAAAGTATTGTCGTTTTTACCCTTGTAGGATGGTCAGAATCAGGGTGAATAAATCAATAGAGGCCAGAGAAAACATCAGGAGAAACATCGGGAGACACATCGGGAGACACATCGGGAGAAACATCGGGAGAAACATCGGAAACATTGGGAGAAACATCGGGAGAAACATCGGAAAATAGCATCACATCAGATATTCTGGATTCTGTTGCGAGAATGAAGGCTACTGACCACCTTCCAGGCTCCTTTTCCCATTGACTCATTTCTCTCTCGGATCCGCAGGACATAAAACATATAGAGTCAGATGGTACTGATTTTGAGACATGGCATGTAGCATTTCATATTTCAGTGTAGACTTTTCGATATTTCAGTGTAGACTTATTCATATTCAGTGTGACTTTCATATTCAGTGTAGACCTTTTCATATTCAGTGTAGATTTTCATATTTCAGTGTAGCTTTCATATTTCAGTGTAGATCTATTTCATATTTCAGTGTAGAACTTTTCATATTCAGTGTAGACTTTTCATATGAATTCTGTTCTCTTTAGTAGATTTCCCACCAAAAAAAAACGTACAGTGGGGAGAACAAGTATTTGAAAACACTGCCGATTTTGCAGGTTTTCCACTTACAAAGCATGTAGAGGTCGTGTCATTTTATCAAAGGTACACTTCAACTGTGAGAGACGGAATCTAAAACAAAATCCAGAAAATCACATGTATGATTTGTAAGTAATTTTGGCATTTTATTGCATGACATAAGATTTGATACATCGAAAGCAGAACTTTATTTGGTACAGAAACCTTTGTTGA
>NW_019944095.1:0-8732 GCF_002910315.2 Salvelinus sp. IW2-2015
AGAGGCAGCTGTGGTTTATTGTCTCTGATTGAGAACCAAATCAGGCAACCATAGACTTTCCTAAACACCTACACTCAACCATAGACAATACTAGACACATACACTCCACACAAACCCATACACTAAAACCAACACCCCCTTTACCATAATAAACACCCAAAACACAAACATACCCCATGTCACACCCTGACCTAACTAAAATAATAAAGAAAACAAAGAATACTAAGGCCAGGGCGTGACAAATATTGGGTTGGCTGCTGATAGGGGAGACTTGCTGAATGATCAGAGAAATGATAGTCAAAGCTATTCTTTTAGGCTATTTACAGAAAAATAAGTCCTGTATACTTTGCTAGCAATAGACAACAAGAAATCCACAGGGGCCGACCAATTGGATCCCAGTCTGCTTAAATGTGCAGCACCCATCATTGTTGTTTTCAATAACCCACATGTTTTATTTAACATTGTTATCAGGAAATATTCCACGTATGTAAATCAGCCTTTGTGCTGCCATTCCATAAGGGTGGGGATAGTAGTGATCTTAATACATATCGCACCATTTCAAGGGTTCCTTGTCTAGCTAAGATTCTTGGATCCTTGGTAAATGTACAACTTTGCTCTTTTTTATCTGAGAAATGTATTTTGAATGTAAACCAATCAGGGTTTAGGCCTGGGCATAGCACTATTACAGGAACCACTTTAGTTTTTAATGATCTTGTCAATGCTTTAGACACTAAAATGAAATGTGCTGCTTTGTATGTGGACCTATCAAATGCTTTTGATACTGTTGAACATGCTATTTTATTAAATAAATTGTCCTCAATAGGGATGAGCTCTGACGCCTGTTCGTAGTTTCATGATTATTTTAGTGACAGAACCATCGTGATTTGTATTTATTATGGATCCCCATTAGCTGATGCCAAGGCAGCAGTTACTCTTCCTAGGGTCCAGCAAAATTAAGGCAGTTTATACCATTTTAAAACATTACAATACATTCACCAATTTTACAACACACTGTGTGCCCTCAGGCCCCTACTCCACCACTACCACATATCTACAGTACTAAATCCATGTGTATGTGTGTGTATAGTATGTCATCGTGTGTGTGTGTATACATGTGTCTGTGCCTATGTTTGTGTTACTTCACAGTCCCCGCTGTTCCATAAGGTGTTTTTTAATCAGTTTCTTTTATTTTTTATCTCATTTTACTGCATAAGTTAGTAATAGGGGTTTTACTGCATAAATTTTACTGCATACATTTTTCGCATAAGTTACTTAATGTGTAATAGAGTTCCATGTAGTACTGTGCGCCTCCCATAGTCTGTTCTGGACTTGGGGACTGTGAAGAGACCTCTTGTGGCATGTCTTGTGGGGTATGCATGGGTGTCCGAGCTGTGTGCCAGTAGTTTCAACAGACGGCGTCGGTGCATTCAACATGTAATACATCTCATGCCCATTCATACTGTTCAAGTCAAGTTATTGACTTCATGGACCTTGTATTCTCACAGGCTGGCATATGTTTAACATATGAGGCTATTTTTTTAGGCACTTTTCTTGGGTTGCTTGTTGTTTTTTAATGCTTTAATGGGAAATTATCAGAAGTAGACTTGCTCCATGTTTATTTATATTGGAACTGATAGTGCAAGGGTGAGCTGCACAAGTGGCTCTTCCTACTAGGGCCTCAGTGCTAACAGTGCTCATGATTACTGCATACAATAGCTGTAGGATAAACAAGACGCTATTCTGTGCCAATTAGGGCACATACATTTAGTTACTTACATTGTATTTGCAAATGCCACCTAGGATCATCTACATTTGGACGGAAGCATATGACGACTCATTTTCCAGAATGGTACCCAGGGATTAACTGAGCTGGTCTTCGATCATTGAAAAGTCCTTGTTTCAATGCAGCCTTTGAAATGCGTGGAACAAAATCCAGGAGCCAAGATGATCTTTGGATGGACTTCGTCAAATCCTGTAGAGTATCTTCTGTTTCCAGAAAGGTGTCAAAGTTATCTATAAAAGTTACTCCAGTAATCTCTTAGCCAGATGTGTGAATGGCCAGCAGTCTGCTGAATCTTTTCACACAGGAACTGGACCCTGAATGATTGACCCGTTATTTTTTGAGTATCTTTAAAGCTAAATCAGTTCTTTAAAATTCCATTTGAATGGATGGGGGTTAAGTCTGAATTTCTTGATGTACCTACATAAAGGTGTACACCAGGTTTGATTTTGGGTACCTTTTCTCTCACTATTTATATAATAACACCATTGGTCAATCTGTTAATTGTATTTTATTTCATCTACTGTATATGTGGAATGCCTACATTATGTTGCCTATCTGCCTTTGGCTGTTCGATCTGGTTTGTGTCAAACTTACAGTCCGATTTAATATGATAACATGCCATGGAAATCCTTGCCGATTTTTAAATGTGTGCTTATACACGGCAAAAACAAAATACATCGTTGTCTTGGTGTTTGTATGTCTATGGCTGCCTAGATTGGTTCTCAATTAGAGGCAGCTGTGGTTTATTGTTCTCTGATTGAAGAGGCCATATTTTAAAAGGCAGCCATAGGCATTCTGCGGTTTTTGTGGGTAATTGTCCCTATGTTGTACAACGTTTTGTTGCTTGTCCTAATGCACTTACGTCTTAGCTTCAACGGTCGTTTGTTGTTTTGTTTAGTTTGGTATTCAGTTGTTCGTTTCCGTGTTTTTTCCCTTTCTCTGAATAAAAGAGAATGTATTTTGCACACCGACTCTGTTCATCCTGCCGCCTTGGTCCTCTCTCTCTCCGCCAAGACGATCGTGAAGGAAATTTACCACCATAAACGGGACAAGCAGCGTGTCAAGCAGCAACGGGAGCAGCCGCATAAAGGAATCATGGGACAGGGGCGGAGAATATTGGATGGACAGGCCTTGGGCTCACCCTGGAGAATATCGCCGCCCCGTGAAGAGCTGGAGGCAGCTAAAGCCGAGCGGCGGTTCGGTATGAGGAGGTAGCAGGGAAACAGGCAGCAAAGAACTGGACTACACGACGTAGGAAGGAGAATCGACAGGTGGGGCGATAGACCCAGGGAGAATGCCCAGGAGCCCGCCTGGGAATTCTTCTGGCGCAGTGCCGAGGAGGGATAACCGCGAATGGAGGCAGCACGTACGAACGTGGTAGGTAACAGCCTGTGAGTCAGCCCCAAAAATGTATTGGGGGAGAAGCTAGAAAGGAGTGTGGCGAATCAGGTAGGAGACCTGCGCCTACTCCCGTTTACCTTACCGTGGAGAGCGAGAGTAACGGGCAGACACCGCTGTTACGGCAGTAGCAGCGCGACTGGTGTCCTCCTGTACGTGTTCATAGCCCGGTGGTGGAGTTTATTGCCACCTCACCGGCACGCAAAGGAGGCGCTCAGATGGGCATGAAGCCAGTGCCATGAAACGCCGCTCAACAGCGTCTGGTCTCGCACAGTGCGTCCCTCCGGCGCCGGCATACATGGCACCAGCCCTTGAAAGCTCGCATGGTGATCCACCGGTTTGGCCTACATAGCCCGGTGCGGTTATTCCACCTTCCCCGCACTGAGGTCGGATTATTGTGCACGACGGGGAGCATCATACAACCAGCTAAGGTTCAGTAATACTGACGCGGTCTCAAATCATGGTCTTTATACGAATGGAGCCAGATATTACCAGCTGTAGCATTCATTCTGTGTCCGTGTATTTTTCGGCGCCATTGCGAACAGATCTACAGTTCATAATTAAGTGAAGTCAGTCCAACTTGTCAAATAATGCTTACCTTAGCCCAATAGCTACGGATTTCACCAGTACCAATGACTGGGAATCAGATATGCAACCTTGATGTTGCTCTTAAGGCACCACTGGCCCACCCATGATACCCAGCTTCTCTGTGGCGTCTCCAGAAGCCCTGTTCCCTCCTCTCACCTAGCACTAACAGTTAAATGTGCGTGCTCCAGCCATTACCACCAGTGCCTACAACCACGCACCAGCTCTGTGGTTGTTCCCCAGAGTCATTGTGTTGTCCCTGTTGCTGCTCCGCACTAGCCCCTGAGATGCGACGTGTCCACGCCGGATACTAAACCCAGTGCCGGGTCAAGGGAGCTCGTGGATTCAGATTAACGACCACTAGGAGCCTAATTTGTGGGTCTCCAGGTCTCCCAGAGTGAGCCCTGTTCTCTATCTTCCCCGCACTTAGTGAGCCCTGAGATGCGTGTCACCAAGCCCGGTACATCCACCAGTAGCCGGCCACCTTGCCACCGCACTCCCGGCAGGCTAGATGTGCCGTACTCCAGGGTCCAGATGGCCTGTCTCCTTCTCCCGTGCCTACGCCTGAAGGTGCGGACCTGTACCTTAGCCCTCGGTTACCTCTCGCCATGTTCCGGCAACCCGCATGACACGCGCACCATGGTCAATGACAGTGTGCCATACCAGTCCGGCAGGAGCCTTCGCCCTAGTTCCTGCCAAGCACCGTCCAAGAGCTGCCCGTCGACTGCCAAGGCACCCGTTCAGAGTTGCGCCCCCGTCTGCCCAAGCACCCGTCAGCAGCTGCCCGTCTCGCCAAGCCACCTTTGTTGAGCTGGCCCGTCTGCCAAGCCAAGTGGCTGTCCGAAGTGAATGGATATTTGGCGGGGGATCTGGAACGTTCTCTTTCTGGTTTCTCGGCCATCCACGGTCGTTCAGCTTCAGTTGCGCGGTCGTTGCTGGCGCGCTTTCCGCCCGGTTGGCCTTTGGGCCACGGCACGCTCTGCGGTGCTTGGCCAGACGGGCAGCTTCTGAACGGCTGCTTGGCGACGGGCCCAGCTCTGACGGTGCTTGGCAGATCGGGCAGCTCTGGCCGGCTGAGGCCAACACTGTATGCCTGGTGCGTGGTGGCGGAAACTGGAGGTACCAAGGGCTAAAGGACACGCACCTTTCAGGCTAGTGCGGGGAGAAGGAACAGGGCATACTGGACCCTGGAGACGCCATTAGGCCTAGTGCGTGGTGCCGGCACTGGTGGTACCGGGCTGGGGACAACGCATCTCAGGGCTAGTGCGGGGAGAAGGAACAGGGCATACTGGACCCTGGAAGAGACACATTAGGCCTAGTGCGTGGTGCCGGCACTGAGGTGTACGGGCTGGGGACACGCATCTCAGGGCTAGTGCGGGAGAGCACAGGACACACATGACTCTGGGGCACACAGGAGGCTTGGTGCCGTGGGTAGGCATGGTGGTAATGGGCTGGAGACACGCACCACATATGTGTTAGTGCGTGGAGGAGGAACAGGGCTCTGGAAGCACAGGAAGCCTGGTGCGTGGTGTAGGCACTGGTGGTACTGGGCTGGGGCGGGGAGGTGGCGCCGGAATACCGACCGTGCAGGCGTACTGGCTCCCTTGAGCACTGAGCCTGCCCAACCTTACCTGGTTGTATGCTCCCCGTCGGCCACCAGTGCGGGAGTGGTAATAACCGCACCGGCTATGTAGGCAACCGGGGACACCATGCGTAAGGCTGGTGCCCATGTATGCCGGCCCAGGAGACGCACTGGAGACCAGACGCGTTGAGCCGGCTTCATGGCCCTGGCTCAAAAATGCCCAATCTAGCCCTGCAGTGCGGGGAGGTGGAATAACCCACCCGGGCTATGAACACGTACAGAGACACCATGCGCTTACTGCGTAACACGGTGTCTGCCGTACTCCGCTCTCCACGGTAAGTACAGGAGTAGCGCAGGTCTCCTACCTGACTTCGCCCACTCCCTTTTAGCTCTCCCCCAATACATTTTTGGGGCTGACTCACAGGCTTCCCTACCACGTCGTGTGCTGCCTCCCTTCGCCGGTTACTCCTCCTCGCACTGCGCCAGAAGAATCCCAGGCGGGCTCGGCATTCTCCTGGGTCTATCGCCACCTGTCGATCTCCTCCTACGTAGTGTAGTCCAGTCTTGCTCCTGTTTCCGCTGCTACCTCCTCATACCGCCGCTCTCGGCTTTTAGGCTGCCTCCAGCTCTTCCCGAGGGCGGCGATATTCTCCAGGTTGAGCCCAAGGTCCCTTCCATCCAATATTCCTCCCATGTCCTGAATCCTTTATGCGCTGTCCCGTTGCTGGCTTACACGCTCTTTGGCCGTTATGGGTGGGTAATTCTGTCACGATCGCTTGCGGAAGAGAGAGGACCAAGGCGCAGCGTGTTGCAAAATACATTCCTTTTATTCAGAGAAGGGAAAAACACGAAACGAACACTGAATACAACACTAAAACAAACAGCAAACGACGGCGAAGCTAACGACGTAAGATGCATAGACAAGCAACACACGTACACCATAGACAATTACCCACAAAACCCAAATGCCTATGGTGCCTTAAATAGGCCTCTCATCAGAGCATAAACAACAGCTGCCTCTAATTGAGAACCAATCTAGGAGCCATAGACATCCAAACCACCTAGACAACAGTGTATTTGTTTTGCCTGTATTAAGCCACCACATTTAAAATCAGCAAGGGCATTCCTGCATATCTATAAATCGGACTGTAGTTTTGCACAACACCAGTCACACAGCCAAGGCAATAGCATACATAATTAGTATCATCCACATATCAGCAATGAAATAAATCAATCTAACAGATTTGACCAATGGTGTTTATATAAAATAGTCGAGAGAAAAGGTACAAAATCACCTGTGGTAACACCTTTATGTAGGTACATCAGAAAATTCAGATTAATCATCAAATGAATTTTAAAGAAACTGATTTTTAGCTTTAACATAACTCAAAAAAACGTCAATCATTTCAGGTCAGTCCATGTGTGAAAGATTCAGCAGACTGCTGGCATCACACATCTGGCTAATAGATTACTGGAGTAACTTTTATGATAATTTGACACCCTTCTGGAAACAGAAGGATACTCTACAGGATTGCGAAGTCCATCCAAATCATCTTGGCTCTGGATTTCTGTCCACGCATTTCAAGGCTGCATTGAAACAAGGACTTTCAATGATCCAGACCAGCTCAGTTAATCCCTACCATTCTGAAAAATGAGTCGTCATAATGCTGCGTCAAATGTAGATGCCATAGGGGCCATTGGAAATACAATGTAAGTAACTAAATGTATGTGCCCCTAATTGCACAGAAAGCTCTGTTTATCCTACAGCTATTGTATGCAGTATCATGACACGTTAGCACTGAGGCCTGTAGGAAGACCACTTTGTGCAGCTCACCCTGACTATCAGTTCAATTAAATAACATGAGCAAGTCCCTTCTGATAATTTCCAGTAAAAGCATTAAAAACAATCAAGCCCAACCAGAAAAGTGCTAAAATAGCTCATATTAACATATGCAGCCTGAAAACAAGGTATGAAGTTCAATAACTTGCTTGTAACAGATGACATTCATGGATGTATTGACATTTAATGCACCGAGCCGTCTGTTTGAACTACTGGCCACACAGCTCGGACACATGCATACCCCACAAGACATGCCACAAGAGGTCTCTTCACAGTCCCCAAGTCCAGAACAGACTATGGGAGGCGCACAGTACTACATGGAACTCTATTACACATTAAGTAACTATGCGAAAATGTATGCAGTAAAATTTGCAGTAAAAACCCTATTACTAACTTACAGTAAATGAGATAAAAATAAAGAAACTGATTAAAAAACACCTTATGGAACAGCGGGGACTGGAAGTAACACAAACATGGCACAGACAAATGTATACACCACACACACGATGACATACTATAACACACACATACACATGGATTTAGTAACTGTAGATATGTGGCTTGTGGGAGTAGGGGCCTGAGGGCACACCGTGTGTTGAAAATTGTGAATGTATGTAATGTTTTAAATGGTATAAACTGCCTTAATTTTGCTGGACCTACGGAAGAGTAACTGCTGCCTTGGCATCAGCTAATGGGATCCATAATAAATAAAATCCGATGGTTCTGTCACTAAAATAATCATGAATACGAACTGGCGTCAGAGCTCATCCCTATGAGGACAATTTATTTAATAAAATAGCATGTTCAACAGTATCAAGCATTTGATAGGTCACATACAAGCCAGCACATTTCATTTTAGGTCTAAAGCATTGACAAGTCATTAAAACTAAAGTGGTTCCTGTAAATGTGCTATGCCAGGCCTAAACCCTGATTGGTTTACATTCAAAATCATTTCTCAGATAAAAAAGAGCAGAGAAAGTTGTACATTTACAAGGATCCAAGAATCTTAGCTAGACAAGGAACCCTTGATGGTGCGATATGTATTAAGATCACTACTATCCCCACCCTTAGGGGAATGGCAGCACAAAGGCTGATTTACATACGTGGAATATTTCCTGTAAATGTTTAAATAAACATGTGGGTTTTGAAAACAAATGATGGGTGCTGCACCTTAAGCAGACTGGGATCCCATTGGTGGCCCTGTGGGATTTCCTTGTTGCTATGCTAGCAAGTTATTACAGGACTTATTTTTCTGGTAAATAGCCTAAAAGAATAGCTTTGACTATCATTTCCTGATCATTCAGCAATCTCCCTATCAGCAGCCGCCCCAATATTTGTCACCGCCTGGCCTAGTTTCTTTGTTTTCTTTATTATTAGTTAGGTCAGGGTGTGACATGGGTATGTTTGTGGTTTTGGGTGTTTATTATGGCTAAGGGGGTGTTGGTTTAGTGATGGGTTTGTGTGGAGTGTATGTGTCTAGTATTGTTATGGTTGAGTGTAGGTGTTTAGGAAAGTCTATGGTTGCCTGATTTGGTTCTCAATCA